>NC_091583.1:11764011-11779011 GCF_042767895.1 Penaeus vannamei | reverse complement strand
TCATTGCGCGTACGAATATCATAAATATCAACATGCAGAGAGATGGTTCTGGTAATTAAATATCAGATCCGGTAAATAATATACAGGATCCGAATATAAATGAGAAAATAATGCACCAATGACCTCGTATCGATATTTCTTTTCATCAAATAACCTTCTATTTGTCCCTTTTCCCCTATCAGCATTTTCCCCTTTCCGTCTTTCTCTGTTTACTCGTTTCCGTTTCCTATTTTCGACCTTCTCTCTTCCCATTACTCCATATCCCTCTACCGTCGTTCTCCCTCTCCCGCCCTTTCCCCTTTCTGTCCATCTCCCATTTCCCTGTTTCCCCTTTCCACCCTTCTCCCCTTCTTCCCTATACCCCTTTCTGTTCATCTCCCATTCCCTTCTTTCCCCTTTCCGCCCTTACCCCTTTCTCCCATTATCCTTCTCCTCCTCCCTTTCCCCTCTCTCCCCTTCCAGCCAATCTCCCCCTCCCCTTTCCCCTCTAAATAACCGATCCGGGAAATGTTTGGCGAGGCGTAAAGCTATTTCCCCCGCCCATATCGCCGCCCGCCCTGCCAGTCGCCGCGACACCCGATACCAATTAATGTGATACCTTAAGACACATCCCAACGGCGAGGCAGAAACATCAGAAATCCGAAGCTCCGGCCGGAAGGAAAAAATCCCGAGGCTCTTTTTCTGCGATCTTTAATTGCTGTCTCGGATCCTGTTGCCTTAACACACTGACATGATTTCACTCACATTAATGGTTCTCGGTTTTTCCCTCCCTTCTCTCCTCCCTTCCTACACTAAGCCGCTCATTCATTTGCTCACAAACACACACACACACACGCACTCACTCTCTTTCTCTCTCATATATATGTGTATGTGTATGAGTGTATGTGTGTGTGTGTGTGTGTGTGTGTGTGTGTGTGTGTGTGTGTGTGTGTGTGTGTGTGTGTGTGTGTGTGTGTGTGTGTGTGTGTGTGTGTGTGTGTGTGTGTATGTGTATGTGTGTGTATGTGTGTGTGTATGTGTGTGTGTATGTGTGTGTGTGTGTATGTGTGTGTGTGTGTGTGTGTGTGTGTGTGTGTGTGTGTGTGTGTGTGTGTGTGTGTGTGTGTGTGTGTGTGTGTGTGTGTGTGTGTGTGTGTGTGTGTGTGTGTGTGTGTGTGTGTGTGTGTAGTGTATGTTAAAAACAAACCCGGCTAACCATGCTGCAACTCGCTTTTCTCTGGCCGTAAGCCTAGATTCCAAAGGCCTAAGAACTCTCACTCACGGTGTAGGCATAACCTTGGCGGAATAATGACCCGGTGCTAAGGGGTTGGCCGCGCACTCTTGACTAAACAAACAGTGCACGCAGCACAAAACCGCCTCGTCATCTTGATCCCTTGAAACTTCACACCCAACTGTTCGACAGGAAGCATTCGCGAAGGCTGCCCTCTCCTCATCAAACAAACAAACGTGGATCACAAAATATCCTCACGCCGTATCAAAATAAACTCTTCAATGAGCGCGACCTACAAACGATCATATGTGAGGGGATATGCACAGAAAAGAGGTGAGAGAGAGAGAGAGAGAGAGAGAGAGAGAGAGAGAGAGAGAGAGAGAGAGAGAGAGAGAGAGAGAGAGAGAGAGAGAGAGAGAGAGAGAGAGAGAGAGAGAGAGAGAGAGAGAGAGAGAGAGAGAGAAGGAAAGAATGGAAGAGGGGAAAAGCCTGACAGAGCGCGGGAGGAGGAACGTCCTGGCGAATCGATATGCCCCGCTTGCTTCGGTTTGCTCGAGGTTTCAAGATGACTTCACTCTGAGCATGATTCTCACTCTTCCCCCATAAACAGGGGCAGGGGAGCGTGCGGCTGCTTCGCTCGCGACGGGAAATGCGACTTGAGATGATAAACCTGATCCTGGTCCTCTTATGCAACGCGGCGAGAGACCTTTACACCGCTTGCACAAGCAGAGTCCGAAGGCAATTCCGTTCGGGAGGCACAGCAAGAGAGGAGTAATGGCCCTTTAATTGGCCGACTCGCCCATAGCAGGCCTTCCCCGCCGGCCATCCATAATCATCGCCCCTGGAGGCCTGGCTTAACGACCCGCCTCCCGGAGGTGTGGAAGAATGTGCGGAGGTGACAGCTCATGACCGACGAGCCGAGATAACGAGGGCAAGCGAGGTGGGCGAGGCGGGGCCGGGTACCTGGCGAGTGCGAAACATCGAATCACACGGCCGATGAACGATGGATTCGTCAGGCGAGCGGGACAGTCGGCTTCCTGGGGAAACATTCGGAGTAAAAATTTCCGATTCCGTTAAAATTCTATGGCAAAGTAAGAGAGAGAGAGAGAGAGAGAGAGAGAGAGAGAGAGAGAGAGAGAGAGAGAGAGAGAGAGAGAGAGAGAGAGAGAGAGAGAGAGAGAGAGAGAGAGAGAGAGAGAGAGAACAAAGAAAAAAAGAAACACCATGTATTATGACCGTAGAGAGGCAGCAGCCGGACATCATGGCGAGCAGAATTTTGAAGTGAAATCGTGGCCAAAGGAGGGGAGAATGTCCCTATTGGCAACGTCTTGTGTTCACTTTCCCCAAGTAGAAGTCTTCGTCTCACAATCCAACAAACAATCTCCAACTGTCAAGCTCCTGTTCTCAGTCCCTCGCCAAACTAGTCATGTGGACAAGTGATTTTACAATTCCAGGAGACTATGTGCTAAAAGATAACAAAAATAAAATAAAACAAGCATCTAAAAAAGAGATAGCATAGTAATTGAAACGAAGATGACTTAAAAATTATTGTTGTGCGTGACAGCAGCAGCTGGACTAAGCCTCCAGCTGTACAACTCGCTGCCCGAGGCTTTAGACCCATCCTCCTCCTCCACCCCTCTTTTCTCTATCCTCCTCCCCCTTCTCTCCACCCTCTACCCTGTCTGCCCTCTCCATCCTCCCTCCCTCCTCTCCTCTTTTTTTTCCATCTTCCTCCCCTCCTCCCTCTCATCCTCTCCCCTCCTCCCCTCTTCCTTCCTTCCTCCTCCCCCACACTCCTGCCCTCCGGCCAACATGGGTCATAACAACACGCATCACATTTATGAAAGCTCAGCAATGTTTTGTGATGCATGTGCAAAAGCTTTGATGTCGTCTCCACTTCAACACACTGACTGCAACGCTTCTACTGCGCCGTCTAAAGCAGCCAGATGCACACATTTCTGAGCATCAATCTTTGTACAAAAATATCAGTAACATAATCATAAGTTCCTAAAACTGTAATTGATAAAGATAATGAAGACGATAATGATAATAACGAAAATCAACTAATGAATTTATCAATATCGCCAGAAAGAATGATCCCAGCAATAACACATCCTAAAGAAAGCACAAAATGTTATCATTCCATACGGCCATCCCCATAGAGAGACAGTAGACACCGTAGCAGCAGAATACCACAAACGATGTGATCTCTTCACGGTCACGGGGACTCCCCCCCCCCCCACATCCCTCCTTTCCCAAGCTCCTCCCCCTGATTTCTAGCCCTGTCACGTGCCCGCAGTGTATGCCAGACCAGCAGCGCCACTCGCTGTATAACGGTCCAAGCACGGATGGTAAATACATGTATCAGTAAACATTTTGCGTGAAACATCATGGCACCGAGAAACGAAGACCAATGACATTATAATGCCTGAGCGGTTCGTCCTCGAGCGAGTTGCATCAAAGCATGCCAATCCTCCGACATCAGCGGGTGTCTGAATGCTTATGGTTGGCATCGGATCCCCTGTGCACCCTAACTGTTGTAACTTGTATACGTCTCCCCCCCCCCCCCGACCGCGGTGCCTTTTCGCAAGATCGAAACTGATTTAAAGCTTAATACACATTAATCTAAAAAAGCAAGAGACACCCAACAATTATAAATATATTTTTTAATGAAGTTACTCAAGCATTAGGTAAAATGTGCTTATACATATTAGCACAACAACAAAAGTTTATCAAATAAAGAGCACAGTTAACACACAAGCTCGAAAAAAAACATCCCAGAAAGAGGTCACGGCAATAAAGATACACCTATTAATGTAAAAAAGAAAAAAAACACGAAGTCATCATATACTTCCACTGAGCCCTCACCTACCCACCACTTATGCAAATGTTAATACCCCTACAGTAAGTGGTACTGCGAGAAAACATTACACGAAGAAAAAGTGTCACTTCACGCCAAGTGTGCGAGGAGAGGGCTTGCGTCAAAGGCCGTTTGCAATCCGTTTTACTGTGTTTTACTGTTTGTTGGAGAGAGTAATGACGACAATTCACCTGGGAGGAGGGCAGCGAGGAGCAAGGAGGCTCAGTATAGATCATATAATATGATATACATTAACGCTCCCTCGAGAGAAGAGCTTTAAGAGAAAGAATGGCGGCTGGAGGAAGATGGGGTGGGTGGGTTGGTGACGGGGGTGTTGGCCGGGGGAGGTGAGGGTAAGAAGGAAGGGAGAGAATAAATGGGCGAATGTGAGTGAGTGAGAAGAGAGAAACAGACAGACAGATAGATAGACAGCGAGAGAGAGGGAGGAAGGGGTGAGACAGGGAGTGAGGGAGAGGGAGAGGGAGAGGGAGAGGGAGAGGGAGAGGGAGAGGGAGAGGGAGAGGGAGAGGGAGAGGGAGAGGGAGAGAGAGAGGGAGAGGGAGAGAGAGAGCGAGAGGGAGAGAGAGAGCGAGAGGGAGAGAGAGAGCGAGAGAGAGAGAGCTAGAGAGAGAGAGAGCTAGAGAGAGAGAGAGAGAGAGAGAGAGAGAGAGAAAGAGAGAGAGAGAGAGAGAGAGAGAGAGAGAGAGAGAGAGAGAGAGAGAGAGAGAGAGAGAGAGAGAGAGAGAGAGAGAGAGAGAGAGGGGGGGGGGAGGAGGGAGATGGAGGGAGGGAGGGAGGGAGGAGGAGGAGGGAGGGAGGGAGGGAGGGAGGGAGGGAGGGAGGGAGGGAGGGAGAGGAGGGAGGGAGAGAGGGAGAGAGAGCGAGAGAGAGGGGGGGAGAGAGAGAGAGAGAGAGAGAGAGAGAGAGAGGAAGGAGACTCTCGCCTACAGACAGCCATGAAGATAAGAGAAGCAGATAGATAAAGATTACACGAAAGAATGAATCAACTGACTCACATAGACAGACAGACACACAGACACGCTACCGGAAAACGATAAACAGATGCAGACAACATACAGGAAAAGTGAGAAGGTGAGTCAGAAGAACGGAGAAAGAATAACGACGAAGAAATACTCAAGAGTCAAACATCCGGGAAAATTAACTGAGACAGACTAACAAACAAAGAAAGAACACCCAGACAAAGGCAGACAAAGAAAAAAAGAATAATAAAAAGAGAGAAAATACAAGCTATTTCGACGAAGCAAACTTGCTACATACGGGAGGGAGGTCAGCGCTACTCCCCCCTCCCCCCCGCTCTCCCCGCCCACTAAAACACCGCCCTCCAGCTGTGGGTCAGTCGACTAGTCTCGGGGTATGTCCGACTTCAAACCGCTACCCGTTTTCCCGCTGTCCGTTACCGCTGTGTTTTGACTTCGCTGTATGTCTGGCTCCCGCGCGCCGATGCCATTTCGTTTTAACTGGTCGGCCAAACCGTAACCTCGCCGCGTTAGTGTATTTTTTTTTACGTTTTTTCCGAACTTCGTCGTTCTGGCTTAGGTTATACGGCGTTGTGTTCGCGATCATTTTTTTCCTATTCTTACTCATCTACGTTTGCCCTCACTTCCTCCCTGCTTAGTATAATCCTTGTTATTTATTTTAGCTCCTCCCTCCGTCTCCTTTTCCACTTTCCCCTTCCACCTTCGCACCATTCCTATTCCTACTCCCCCCCCCTCCCACTTCTACCACTCTTCTCCCTTGCCCTCTTCTTCTCTCCTTCCCTTCCCACTTCTACCTCTCTTCTCACTTGCCCTCTTCCTCGCTCCCTCATTCCTCTTTCTACCCCCCCCCCCTCACACTTCTACCCCTCTTCTCCCTTGCCCTCTTCCTCCATATCCTTCCCTTCTCCCTTGCCCTCTTCCTCCCTCTCTCTCCCTTCTCCCTTCCCTCCTCCCTGCGCCTCCACCTAGCTCATGGTCCACTCAGCAGCGCCATCCACACGATTACGCCAACAAGCACAATGGCCCTTGTGTCCGCCGCCAGAGCAGGGAATGTCTCGCATGTCCCTCCCTCTTCAACATCCATCACTAGCACGCAACTTCTAACTGCTTGCGACGCCTAATTGCTTCTAACTTCTAACTTATTATCCCCTCCCAACTCCTCACCGTCTCTAACTTCGTTCTCCTAACTGCTTGTAGTTATCTTTAACTTCTAACTGCCTTTGACTTCTATTTCTTATTGTTTCTGTCTTTAACTTCTACTTTTAACTACCGCTAATTTCTATGTTCTTGTAACTGCTGTATAAGTGCCTGTAACTTTAACTTCTAATTGTCTCTAACTTCTGTTTCTGACTCCCAACTGCTTCTATCTTTTAATGTCCCTCTCGTCAAAGTAAAGAATACACGAACACATAACTAAGGAAAGAATTTTAAAACAAACAAACTCTAAGTGGCGACAATGAGAGCTATAATCTTGTAAGTATAACATAATATAAGCACCACATTATCATTTTAATGCATTATTGCAACGCTCACAATTATTGTTTTTGCTTTTATAACCACTTCCAGGTGCATCATTTTATCAACAATACTATCACAATCATCGTTATCTACACCACTGTCTTTATCCTAACCAACCATTATCAATACCCTAACTAACCACATCATCTTTCTTTTCAAATTAATCCAAAATAAAACAATAACAACGATCGGAAAGCACAAACCCACCTCCCACAACACGAGCATTACCATCCGAGCTCCCTGACCCAGAGCCCGAAGGAGGTCGCACCAGGACAACGCTCAGTCAAGGAAGTGGGAAGATGAACGGAGCGCCGGGACCCCCAGCTGGTGGACGCACATAATAGTGGGAATACGGAATCCGGAAGACGTTCGGACGAAAACAACCGAGTACCGTAATGCCGTAATCATATGGACGAATTATGCGATTTTCCAGTCCCTCTGGCTCTCGGTAGGAGTGCCAATGTCGGAGTGGCACTGCCTCTGCGATTATTACTGTTTATTGGAAGAATATCACCGGTGATTGTACGTGTAATTCTAATGTTTATCGAATCTAACTGAAACGTGCATTCACTGACCACAATTTCGAGTATGATTACAGTACAGTATTCTTAGTACGCAACCTACTTTTACTACTGGCTTTCCGAATGGCTTAACCACTGACAAGATACAGTAAGGCTGATCGGTAGCTAGTATTAGAAAGAAAAAATATGTTGTATCCATGCCACGAACTTGTATATTTGTTACAACCTCCTGATTCTGGGATCTTTCGCACACAGTCGGACATCGTAACAATAACATCACAACAAAAGTTACAGGCAGTTTGACCGTAAGCTCCGCATCCTCTGGATCTACGCCTGCTATGTGGAATGGAGTTTTCGTTTCATGGTTCGCACTCCTGTATTTCGCCATCAACCATGCCATTTCTTTCTTTCTTTCTCTTCCTCTCTCTGTCTCTCTTTCTGTGTGTATGTGTGTGTGTGTGTGTGTGTGTGTGTGTGTGTGTGTGTGTGTGTGTGTGTGTGTGTGTGTGTGCGCGCGCGCGCATGTGTACATATCCTTTCTTTCTTTTGCATTACTATCCTTGCTCCATACCTTCAATCCTTTCCATCTCCCTTCCTCCCTCCCTCCTTCCCGCCTCGACCGTCGTCTGACGATCCTCGCCTCACGGCCGCCGCCAGATTCCCCAGATATGTCCCCCAAGTGTGGCCGTCACGCTCGGGTAACGGCGGCGCCCTCAACTGCCGTCACGCAGCGCCTCGCCCGCCCGGATACCTCGAGGCTTTACCTGCGTCTGCCGCCGCTCTCCACACAAGTTCCAGGCATTCTTAGGAGGCGGACGTCGACAATGCAATACTTTGAAATTTCCTTCCTTTATGAAAGCATGGGGGAATGCAGCATGGCATAGGTGTTCATCATGTTCTGTTTATTATCCGATCATATCCGGTGTGCTTGTAGACAATTCAGTCCCGGGAACGCAATCATAGGTAGTGGAAAGAGAACGCGCTGCCGAGGGTCGCTGCGATAATGTAATGGCGAGTACCGTAAGAGTAAAGCGTGATATGCTCGCCATCATTACCAAGAATAAGACGTCTTGTTTCCGCATACGTGAATGCAATCATGAAAAAGAAACTTATCCTTCTACATGCGCCAGTTTATCCCAGAATCAAAGCATCCATGGACCAATGACGGTATCTTACTAGTTCGATGAACAAAACAAAGACATTCAGCGTAGTCACAGCGCTGCCAACACCAAAAGACTACTGTAACACAAACATGGGAGTAAGGCAGTAGAACCACACCCGACCAATCTGCCACAGACCGCCAACGACAGCAGGTTACCGGCACTCTCGTTTGCGGTTAACACACACACACATACAAATATATACATACAAATATACACATACACATGCAAATACACACATTCACATATATATACATACACATATATACATACATACATATATACATACATACATATATACATACAAATATACACATACACATACAATACACACACGACACACGCGCACACACACACACACATACAAACGTACTAGTTTGAAATGATCTTGAGAAGAAAGTGATATTTAGACCATCGTTCACAGATATACTCCGAATATCACAAAGGTAAGGCCACAGTGGTCACGCAGACATGCTCGCGAGAGGTGACATGAGGCAGCCCAGTGGATCATGAGGCCTACATGTCCAGCCCGTGCGAATACACACGCGCGCGCACACCCAAGTCCACTCATTAACCCACTACCTTCACCTGCACCCTCTGGCGTTCCCACTGGTACCGGCACTGGCAAAGGGCCTCCACTCACACCCAGACACAACACTTCAGCATTTCCCTCGATCTCGTGACACGCCATCATCCATTTCGTATTTTAGTCCCTTTGGGTCTTCCAGGTACTCAGGGGATCCTCCTTCTGTGGCTTTTAATTTTCGCTGCCAATACGCGTGACCGCAAATGCCTCGTCCAACCTGATTGATGAGTCGCGAAATTACCCCGACGCCAACTTTTCATCGTTTGCATTTGCATAATTCCGCAAGTACTTTTCAGCTTTGGTTAAATATTAGGCCATTTGTCATATTTTTTATGCGAGCCTAAAAATAAAAGAATCCGGTACAAGACTTTTAGAATGAACCTTTGACTTCGCCGATACGTTTAAATGGCTCGAGAAGAACGCCGTGTGCCGACTGCCATAAGGCCTGGATCCGTATCCCAAGGCGAGACTGCCTCGCGTTGCCCAACTTGTGGCAGAGCTCAGACTCTAATGTCTCCTCCGTGTTGAAACAAAGAAACCGTAATTTCCCTCACTTAAAATGGCGGGCAAATTATTTCTGATGCAATCCATAATCACTGCACTTTTAACAAGATCGCTTTAATCATAAGAACAGCTTGATTCACAAGATTCCCGAGTTTCAACGCGTCTTATTAAAGTAAATTAATTGAGCACTAAGGCTCAGTTTTAAGTATTCCACCACCTTCCCCTTCTCGTCAAGACAAAGCACCGGCTGCTATTCACGCACAAGCCTACAGGTGTGTAGGCCTACGTCAGCATGTAGGCGGAGCGCTGTCGGCGTCCAGGGTGCCCAGCACATACATCCCTGTTTTGAAAGTACACATCCTCCTAATGTGTAAACATTCCCATGTTGTCTGTATAAGTAGATACCAATCACATTAGCTCCTGTAATTAGCGAGGGCCTCCGTGTTCAACATCATGAATGTAACAATATTTTCAAGGTAAACCCGCCACCACTCATCCGACTAAAATCATGGCTGATGACTGAAAGGAGCAGTTTCATGGACATATTTAACAACTTTCCTTTCGCAACACTTGCGGCAAAGCTCCCGCTGTGTTGGTTTGTGACAAAACTGGCCATTCTAAGCATTTCATGGGCACATTTCTCCGAGGGAAGAATAAACCAGACCGTCCTGGGTATATTTATTGTGTCCCGAGATGGTTCGTAACTCACCTGACCCTCCTGGTCATTTCATTGTATCCCGCAGAGAGAGAAATGGCGTCAAATGACAGCGAATTCTTCTAATGTCTTCGTCTTGTTCTGAGACGATAGACCTTCTTGGGTTTTAGTACCATATTTAATTGCAATAACTGCCTTCTATATAACTGATAACTGTTATCCCTATATAGACACTGTGATAATATATATTATAGCATTCTTCTCAACAAATCCCTTTACATTGCCAAATTTCTCTTGTCACCAGCATTTCCTTAAGTATGGCCTTCCCCAAGGGGACAGACAAATATGTGGTCAATCTTTTGTTTCACAAAAATGCGTGGGTTACACACAGGTAACCCGACAAAGAAGCTAAGAGAACCATTTAAATATTCAGAAGAAGTCCTGCCTCAAATTAGACCTTTTATAAGCCAGCGAGGCAGTGAGGCACCATATGCTCATGTAATCACAACCATATACAAGGTGGATAAAAAAAACACGAAATACATGTGGGGATGTGGCTCTCTTACCCTTCTGCTGCTGTGTATATACTGGGTGTGGTTCTCAACCCGGAACCACCACTATGTTATAGGATAAACATAAAACTGGTTTAAAAAACATGGATGTTACGGTCTACAAACCAGTATTCGTGTTTGAGCAGAAACAAAATAAACAAACGTTAGGCAGAATTGGCATGATTTCGCAAACAAACACGATGTAAAACGCATACCAAGTCTTCCACCTGCCAGTCCACCAGAAGCGTGACGGCCCTGGCACATACCGCCACCGCCCCCTCCCCCGTCCCATTCCCCCTGTGACGGTGACAGAGAGGGTGACGAGACGCACCCAGCGTGAGGCATGTAATTATCACTATAGTTTCCCATTCCATCTACATTCCATCATTCGTCCTTGCCCGCGACTCATTAGCGATCTCTTCCTTCCTACACACAAACCGACCAACTGTTGGCTTGAAATGAGCACCAAGTTTTTCTCCATCACATGAAACGTGCTGTATAACCATACGAGCTTCAGAACATACATATATTCAAATAAGAAAGCAAACGAACCAGCAAAGACGTCATGAAAGAAAAACTCATTCTAAAGAACTCGACGCATTCACATCCACCACATAGCAATGCGAGGACGACAACAACACTGAATCACAGTTGTTGTTTCTAACCACTTTTCGCCCCGAGGTCCTTGTCGCAGCATAAATCTAGACTTTTTCTTGCCTTAATCAATCGACAGAGGCTTCAGTACCGTAACGACCAGGCGCAAAACACACAAGGTCGGACCATCTCTTCTTCACCTGCCGCAGAATTCTTCACAGATGTTCGCTTCGGGGTGATCATCCAGGCTTGTAAGAACATCAAGGACACAACTGTACAAGCTGAACATTCCTTACTGTCTGTCTGGCTAAAATCTGTGAATCCAGGTCATCTCCCAGCTAAAATATCGTAATCTTCTTGCTAAGGGTTTAGAGGAAACAAAACTAGGACGTGATGAAATTAGTCACAAAATCAAGAGATAATTTTACAGTTAAGCATAAAACTTTCATCTCAATGCACAAAAAATACACTAGAGCTGAAGCCCTGATGCCAACCCTGGAGATATGACATCAGTAATTCATTCGGTTCTGGGGTTAATCCGCCGTGTTTATACATCAGAACATGAGACTTCGACCACACAGACTGGGCTTTCAAGGGCAATGGAGTCTGCGGGTATGACTCATGGCAACACGCTTGGGCCCGAGGCATTTGCGAGGGTCGTGAGTGATGGGTCTCATGCCCAGCCCTCGCGTCTCTCTTTCCCTCTTTCTCGTCCTTTCACATGGGCTGCCGCGATTTGCTGTTGGAGACTGAAGTGCGATTCGCTGTTAGGTATTTCACGGTTTTATCTTTTTTCTTGGAGTTATGGATATGTATTATTATTATAGTATCTTTTCAAAAAATGATCTTAAACCATTTGATCATAAAAGCTTGGAAAAGAGCAACCGAGAGCTCTTGATGTAAAGTAACTCGATGCGAAATGAGCCGAGAAGCCCTGCGTGGACGGGTCATTCGCTGCATTCTCCTCATTTGGGAACAGAGATAAAGCACGAGCCTTTGACCCTGGATGAACCCTCGCTCGAGCAATCCCCAGAGAACATCATATGCATCATTTTCTTTGTGCCCGACGACAGTGGTCTTTAAGGTAACAAGCCCACGACAAAGGAGACCCGCCTTTTCGCAGGTGTAAATATTAGACGTTTAGCCGTGTAACGATGATAGACGGCGAGCCATTGTTGGTTGGCAAACGTTGGTTGACTCATAATGGAGCGCACAGAGGTTTCTACTTATTATCTCAATGCAGTACCATGGGCCCTCGCGTGACAGATGATATGCCTCCCTGATGGACTGTCTCCCTGACGTATGACAAATGATATATTGCAGTTGCATTCAACAAACTTTATAGTTCCGTAATTCGTTCTCATAAACTTCGCTACTCGTACAAAAGGATCCTTCATCACCATGAATTACCTTTCACCTGTCATCAGACTAAATGAATAAACACAATCATATACATTCATACTTTAGTCCTTGTGGCTGTTAATGTCAATACAAACATAAATAATAATCTATACGTATGGTTACTTCTATTCGCTTTTAACTGAACTTAACCTGTACTTACATTTGACCAGGACAACTTCTGAGCTCCCTACGCCGCTCTCACGAATAGTCCGCATGTTGAAAGCCGTTTCCTAAGGACAACAACCACAACACGTGCACGTCACAAAATGTAAACAATCGCGAACATGAGCACTTCACAAGAAAAACTATATGAAACACTCAACATAAGATCATACAATAGTTTCAGAATGTATGGCTCTCGTTGACCGAACTACACTGATAATTACGTCCAAAGTCCCACATGACTTCGGAAAGAAGAGGAGCGTCACGTCCTCCCCCTCACTCGCTCACAAGCCAACTGTTGGAACTTGGTCGACTCACCCAATCGTGCCGCGCTTTGTCCGTATGCGCTTGCGTGACTTGCGTGGGATAATTTCAAATGATCCAAACACAGACCACCCGATTTTTTTTAAAGTGCATATTGCAGGTAATGTGTGTGAAATTGTTACTTGAAATTGAATACATTGCTGAGATTCTGAATTTCATTTTCACGGAAAACACTCTCGTTTGATATCGTCTGGAGTCACCCGAACAGCGGCTTACAATGACCTGTTGGTACGTATTTTTTCGATGTAAACTTCTATGATATAAGCTTCAACAATTCAGCAAGATATTGCAGTTATAACTTGTGCGCCTTTTCTGGAGATATATGTAAGTAAATATAACGTAACTTGTGCTGGCAATAAGGAGTTATTTCATGTAAGAATCCAGAATTGGGTGTAATGTAAACACGACGGGGTCAAATTTATTCCATGGTGTCCTGTCACAAAATTTAATTTGATACATTTTTTCAATCGAATTTTATGTGGATATAAGACTGGTTACATGATACCTTTGGAGCGATCTTTAAGAATAAACCATACCGTACGGGAATTATGAATTCCAGGGATTTCACAAGTGTTTATTTAATTTACCTGCAAAAAATATATATTCTGAAATAGCTAAAAATTAGCAGAAGTTAACCAGCTGCACAATTAGAATAAAATACCCACGAACGAACATATCTAATCTATTCATTTCATGTAGAGTCAAGAAAAGTCAGTTCCCCCTCCCCCCTCTCCTCAGACGACGGGAAAAGAGCATCCCGGCAGCATCCGACCAGAAGTAGGAAGAGGACTGCATTCGCGTAACGGTGAGCGGCGCTGACCAAGCCGAAGTGGCCAGGCTTGGTGTGGGTGGACTCGCCTGCCCCCTGTCTGCCAGCACCCTGACCCGCTTAATGCGCCAGGTCAATTGGCTGGTTTGCTTGGGATCTTGGGTCTCGGGATGAATCATGGTAGACCTTTTGGCTTTTATTGAAGGCAGCTGAGGGTGAAATAGGTTTATATTGCGGTGCCCTGTTGCGGTGTGTTAATCCTATTCGTTTAAGCGGCGCCGGGGTGAAACTTTACGGGCGTTGTCAGTTTTTGCATGAGTGCTCTCTCCGAGTTACCAGGCCGCATAATCGCAGACAGAAAATGCTTCATGTATGATTCACGACAAAATCAAAATATTCAACAGTTCTGATGCGATATGAACCTACTTCTTATAAAACAAAACCCGCCCTACATGTGAAAGGATACCAGAATCACCCACCACGACCCTAATATTTACAAACCGGCAACGCGCTTCGTCTCTTGTTATCCGTAGATTATATCAACTACACAGCGCTTTGCTTTAAAAAACAAAGTGAAAGGGATAACTCTCTTGTCAGTAGTGCACCGTACTGTTAAGATGAGATGTCAAAACACACTCTCTCTCTCTCTTTCAAGGCCGCCCTCTGACGTTACTGCGGGAGAATTCTGTGGCTGCATTCGTCTGTGCATAAGCAAGGCAATTGATTACTCATGGCTGAATAACATTTCATGGCAATAATTGTCGCAATAGAAGTACGAATGTCTCGTTATGCAGATCAACGCAGCATCCCTGTTTCGCTTGGGATGAAGCATACTTGTAAGGGCACATCTATTGCGCAAGGTTTCGTCATTCATTTGTACGCGTTCGAATGTGCATATGAGATAATAACTATACAGTAGTTTATACGGTTATATCTGCTTCAATATACCAAATAATATATTCCAAAAAGACAATTAAAAACAAAAACAAACGAATCATGAAGACGAGTCCAAGACCACGCCCCAACCAGACGCTGGATCATGCATTACAAAGACGGTCAATATCGGCCGCTGCAACGAGGATCGCGATGATGCGGCGGCGAATCGGGGCGGTCGCGCTCGCCGTTTCGCCGCCTTCGCTCTCGCATCGCCGAGGAAGCCGGGGTTTCGGCTTGTGGCTCTCTCGTCC
>NC_091583.1:11754011-11759011 GCF_042767895.1 Penaeus vannamei | reverse complement strand
TTTGTTTACTATTCATGTATCGTTCATTTCAGTTTGGGACAGAACAGCGGCAGGTTTAGTTTCCCGTAGAAATCCAAACGATATATGTCTGAGATGTTAAACCGCCAACAGCAGGTGTATCAGGTAATACAAGGTACACTAACGAAGCCCACACACCCAAATCCTTCGTCAGTATTCACGCAAATATGAATCCATTTCAGCAGCGAAGGCCCATGAAGTGGCTCATCACTTGAGGATCGCCTAAGGGCCTCGGACGTAAAACCAATCGCTAGTTATTTCTGGACTACCAATTATCTGCATGTCAAGCAGCTTAACGGTTCAATTGAGGGCTAATAAATTGGTCTGCGTTTCTGGTTGTCTGTTTGTCTGTGAGTCTGTCTTGTTCTGCCTTTGACGGTCTGTCTGTCTCTGGCTTACGGTCGCTGTGAGGTAGTGTGTCTATAAAGCTGTCGGTTGGTACGTCACTTTTTTTCTCCTTTTCTGGTGGGTTGGTTTATTTATCTCCATTATCTCTCTCATCTCTCCGTACCTACTTCTTTGAAATACATTCAATCACTAGATAAATTCACCCACTTCCCTATCTATGCATCTTAAATATTTGAATTTCACGCTAACAGACAAACAACACCTGGCTAGTTACCGTCTTCGGATTTCGAGAAAGTGATCGTTATCAGGAAAAGAAAATATTTTGCACCGACGCCCAGCTCTTCCGAGGCTTACCGAGAACTGGCACTGCAGCAGAAAGGCGCTCTCGAGGAAGAACACTTGATGCTCGAGGAAATAATAAGATATCTTCTTTCTTTCTCCTCTTCCGCTCTTCAATTTCTGTACTACAGTTTCTTCTCTTGACTTTTTTTCCCGTCTCTTCCCCTTTTCTATTAGTTTCTTTTTTTCTTCGTCTTCCTCTTCTTTATTGTTCGCCAGAAACTCCCCCTCCCCCTCCCCTTCCTCTCACTCTCTCTCCCACTTTACTTCCTTTCTGTTTTCATTTTCATTTTCTCTCCCTCTCCCATGACAGCGGAAGAAGACCTCGCCAGCCTTCAGCAAACAACATTACGATGGGGTCGGGATTACTGCTATGGACCGAAGGGATCAAAGCTTCATGGCACGAACGACATGGTAGCAGGTACCCTCCCCCTCTTCACTTTCTTCCCTTTCCTCTTATCCCATTTTCTTTCTTTCCTTTATATCTTGTTCCTCCACTTCTTTCTTTTTCTTATCCCCTTCCTCTTCTCCACCTCACTCTCCTTTCCTTATTCTTCTTCTTCCCCTTCTCCTTTTTCCTAACTTTCAAGTATCAGAGTAATAATCAGTTTCCTCTATTTTTTCCGTCTCCTCCACCACCACCACCAGCTCCTTCACCTCCACTTCCACTTCCTCCACCCTTTCCACCTCAACCTCCACTTCTTCCATCACTTCCTCCTCCTCCTTCACCCTTTCCACCTCCACTTCCTCCATCACCGTTTCCACCTCCTCCTCCATCCTTTCCACCTCCATTTCCTCCACCACCTCCTCCTCCTTCACCCTTTCCACCTCCACTTCCTTCATCACCGTTTCCACCTCCATTTCCTCCTCCTCCTCCTCCTCCTTCACCCTTTCCACCTCCACTTCCTTCATCACCGTTTCCACCTCCATTTCCTCCACCACCTCCTCCTCCTCCTTCACCCTTTCCACCTCAACCTCCCCCACCTCCTTCACCCTTTCCACCTCCACTTCCTCCACCTCCTCCTTCATCCTTTCTACCTCCACCTCGAGCAGGATCAAGCGGACGACCCCAGCTGCCACTGAAGGTCTGGGTCGTGCTCCTCTCTGTGCTTTGTTAGGCGCCCGAGGTCGTTTCAACACGGCCAACGACCTTCGCATCTGACGTGAATACCCGCTCATGCCATGTTCTCACGTGACTTGGGGTGTCAATAATCAGGCCTTTCGTCAGATTTGATTATATAGACTCAATCCCCCCCCCCCCCCCCCTGTTTTTATCATTCTTTCTTTTTTATTCTTAAGCTGTCTAAAAAAAGGAAAAGTTTTAGGGATAAAAATTTCATCATCGTGGTTCGTTGTATTTCATCGCCGTAGTTTGGAAACATGTTTATGTATGAGGAAATCACGTGCCGCTTGGATTTTTTTTAAATGTAACTATTGCAGTACTACGAAGTGAACATGTAAAAGGAAAACGCATGTGGTCGATGGTAAAAAAGTGAAAAAAATATTTTAAAAATCTGAGAATTCCGTTTCACATTCCATTTTTCAGAAGTGAATCTAAATGCACCGTCTTTTATCATTTTGATTTTGTTCCCTTCTCTATTTCGATGCGAATCTAACTCCACAATCTTTAAATAGAAATAACGCATCTTGTTCTGGAATATTTTTTTCCGAAAAAGAGAAACCGAATCGCCTATATTTGCCACTTTCGGTTTCTGTTCTCAGTTCATATTTTCCTAAAAACATTTCACGCTTCGTTAAATTCTTTGAAACGTTCTGTAACTTCGTAATGGGTCACTTCTGCCTTCCTTTATACTGCGCGCATTTTTTTTATACTCTTTCACATCTTTCACTTATTTTCCCTTTTTTTTCTCTCTGCATGTGTCTGTCTGCTTGCGTGTCTGTCCTGTGTATCTGTGCTAATCTGCCTACAGACCATAACGGCCCTTTCGTTTGCATGTTTGTCTAGATGTATGTTTCTTGGATTCTTTCTCTGTCTCTGTCTCTCTCCCCCCCCCTCTCTCTCTCTTTATCCCCCCCTCTCTTTCTTTACCCCTCCTCTCTCTCTTTCTGTCTCTGTATCTCTCTCTCTGTCTGGCTCCCTCACTCTCTCTCTTTCTCTTTCTCTCTCTCTCCTTTCTCTCTCTCTCTCTCTCTCTCTCTCTCTCTCTCTCTCTCTCTCTCTCTCTCTCTCTCTCTCTCTCTCTCTCTCTCTCTCTCTCTCTCTCTCTCTCTCCCTCCCTCCCTCTCGGTCTCCTCTTTCTACTTCTCGACATATCTAACTCAATCTATCAGTCTTCCTCTCTTCGGGAAATAAGAAATCCTCCCACTCCATTTCCACACGAGACAAAACTCTTCGCCGCTGCTCTTTGTTCCTCTTTCATCCTCGTCTCCCTGACCTTTCTCCTCCTCCTTTCTCCTGCAGGGAAAAAAAAGTCGGCGAAGACAAAGTTCTAGTCCACTGGGATGAGAAACGGCCCGTGCTTCATTTCCACGAATGATGCAACGAATCACCAACACACCATCTCTCTGGTGCGCCTTCCTGCCTGCCGCCATTTCTCACGTCTGCATGGCGAACCCGGAGAGGAATGGTCGCGGCCGTAGTAGCGGTAGTAGTTGGAGGAGGAGGAGGAGGAGGAGGAGGAGGAGGAGGAGGAGGAGGAGGAGGAGGAGGAGGTGGAGGAGGTGGTGGAGGTGGAGGTGGAGGTGGGAGTGGGGGGTAAGTGGTGGAGGTGGGGGTGGGGGTAGGTGGTGGAGGTGGGGGGTGGGAGTGGGGGTAGGTGGTGGAGGTGGGGTGGGAGTAGGAGTAGGGGTGAAGGTGGAGGCGGAGGGAGGAGGAAGAGATGGTGGTGCGAACTTGTAAATATAGTTTGGAGGTGGTGGTGGGGGAGAAGGAAAAGATAAAGGAAGAGGAGGGGGAGGTGGTGGTGGGGAGAAGGAAAAGATAAAGGAGAAGAAGGAGGTGAGGAGATGGAAAAGATAAGGGAGAAGGAGGTGGTGGGGGAGAAGGAAAAAATAAAGAAGAAGGAGGTGGTGGGGGAGAAGGAAAAAATAAAGAAGGAGGAGGAGGTGGTGGGGGTGCTGATGATGGAGGAGGAGGAGAAGATGAAACCAGAGGAAGAATGTGGAGGATGAAAACAAAAAAGGAAAGAACAACCAACCAAAAGACAAACGCAAACGTCCAGACCAAAGGACTCCCTCCTTCGGACGATCCCGACGCCACAACAAGTACACAAACCGCAGGATACGGAAAGGAGGCCCACCGGATGGGACGCACCGGCTTGGCCCTGAGAAATCAACTTATTTACCCGATGTGTGTCAAGACGCGGCGCTGCACCTCTTCCTCCTCACGGCGTCCTCGGGTGCGCAGGACGCTGAAAAGGAAGGAAGGAAGGAAGGAAGGAGGGAGGGAGGGAAGCAGGAAGGCTGGGAGTTGAAGGTGGGGGTTGAAGGCAAAGGGTTTGGGGGTTGAGTTGTAAACACGGTCAAAAGAGGCGGAATCTCGTGGAGAATAAAAATACGTTCCTTGACAAAAGTCTGTCTGGTTGCTGTCTGTCTATCTGTCTGCCTACTTATCTATCTCTGTCTCTGTCTGTCCGTCTGTCTTCATCTCTTCCTACCAACTTATCTGTCTCTATTTCTATGTTTGTTTGTCTGTATGTATGCATATCTCTCTCCCCCCCCCCCTTCTCTCTCTCTCTCTCTCTCTCTCTCTCTCTCTCTCTCTCTCTCTCTCTCTCTCTCTCTCTCTCTCTCTCTCCCGCCCTCTCTACCTCCCCCTCCCCGTCTCCTTCCCTCCCTCCTTTCCTCCCTCCCTCCCTCCCTCCTCTCCCTCTCCCTCTCCCTCCCTCCCTTCCTCCCTCCTTCCTTCCCTCCCTCCCTCCTTCCCTCCCTCCCTCTCCCTCCCTCCCTCCCTCTCTCTCTCTCTCTCTCTCTCTCTCTCTCTCTCTCTCTCTCTCTCTCTCTCTCTCTCTCTCTCTCTCTCTGTCTCTGTCTCTGTCTCTGTCTCTGTCTCTGTCTCTGTCTCTGTCTCTGTCTCTGTCTCTGTCTCTGTCTCTGTCTCTGTCTCTGTCTCTCTGTCTCTCTGTCTCTCTGTCTCTCTGTCTCTCTGTCTCTGTCTCTGTCTCTGTCTCTGTCTCTGTCTCTCTCTGTCTCTCTCTGTCTCTCTCTCTGTCTCTCTCTTTCTTTCTCTCTTTCTCTCTCCCTCTACCTACCCCTCTCCTTCATCTTCTTCCTCTCCCTCCTCCCTCCTACCTCTTCCCCTTCTCTCTCTCCTTCTCCCTCCCCTCCCTCTCCCT
>NC_091583.1:11739011-11746511 GCF_042767895.1 Penaeus vannamei | reverse complement strand
GACAAATACTTGACAGATGAAATTTCACTTCTATAGTTCCGTATAGTTTTTTTTTTTCCTTTTCATCTTGAATCAGTGTTATGGATAACAATTTCCCACCATAAATATAGTGAAATGCTAGTGAACACTGATTTTAAAGATAGCATTAAAATTAAGCAGACTATATTATGTTCGAATGGTTGAAGGTAAAGGTTTTGCAGTCATTAAAATTTAAATGAGTGATTGTAAAAGGAAAATAATGTAGTTTCGGGAAATGTGACAGCAAGGAAGGAGACAAGAAGGCAACACAAAGAGACAGAGGTGGATGAACGATAATGCTGGAACTCTTGAGGGTAAGAGTTTTGATGGATGTGACGCTCATGGCTGATAATTTTGCTGAGTACTGAGTATTTGATTATTATTGTGGCAGATGGGAAGAGGAGAAATACGTATTCTCTTTCTCTCTCTCTCTCTCTCTCTCTTTCTCTCTCTCTTCTCTCTCTCTCTCTCTCTCTCTCTCTCTCTCTCTCTCTCTCTCTCTCTCTCTCTCTCTCTCTCTCTCTCTCTCTCTCTCTCTCTCTCTCTCTCTCTCTCTCTCTCTCTCTCTCTCTCTCTCTCTCTCTCTCTCTCTTACTTCCGTACGTGTGTGCACGGAGGTATAAAATAATATGAAGGTTGTAGAAAAATTATAGAGTACCTTCAAATCTACCAAAGCCATTTTCTGTGTCTGAGGATACCAACGTTTTCTTTTTAGTTTCAGGGGAAACTATAACAGCAGCCTTAAGTATTCAGTCTGAGAACTAAATTAGAAAAGGTTATGATACTCTATAATTACGGATTACCGGAGAACCCACATTTTTCTTTAAACTGGATTACAGGTATCGGAAGGCAATTTAAATTAATGCGTTTCCAACCTCCCAATAAAGGTCTTCTACAAAAATATGAAGCTTACGGATTGTACTTTGTGTTAGAAAAAATCAAATATATTTATGAATTATAACACTAGTGATAATAACAATGTTTTTATAATTCCAGTTATGCTTTAATGATAGCAACAGTATTCCTATAAAATGTAATCATTTGTACGAAACTTTAGAAAAAGATATCGAAATAAAACTAAATCGACAAAAAACAATGGAATCGGCAGCTGGCCATCACTTTTATTTGGCCATATTGACGCCTCAAAAGATTTGTGTCCTGAAAATAATTTTGCAGTGCCCCGGATTTTTGCATTTATTTCATACATGTAATTTCCTCTATAATGTTCAGTATTATATCAATACTGAATACACATGGACAAAATTGTTTTTTTTTTAATAATGATTTAAAGTTGATCACTGCACTGACCGTACACCGTATTCCATTTGATATGAATGTTATGGCTGAATCGGATCCCGTAAAAATTTATCATATTTTCATTTTCCCAAACTATCTATCTTATCATTTTTGGGTATCTTTAACTTTTTATACTATTTTTCTACCCCTATACATATCTCTAAACAACTTTCTAACATATATATTCCTAAAACCCTAAAATTTCCCTCTCTCTACCACCACCAAAAGGTTCACCAATAGGCCTACCTCTACTCGAAATGAAGCCACCAAAGACGTGACAAAGAAAAAGGAGGAAATTTGATAAGGAAATCGGAATTATCTGACCTACCACCCACGAGCCTCACGACGGAGCACAAAGCGGGAAAACTTAATTACGTGTAACTGCTTCCCGCGTTCCCATGCCCGCCAGGGAGTGGGCATGGGAACGTGGAACTCCTGGAGAGCGACTTTCTTCTGCTTTGGTTCCAATTTCTACAAGCACGCACGCTTACATGCCAAGGCACAGACACAGACAGACACACACTATATTTATGATTAGCTGTGTACAAGAGAGAGAAAGGGACGATGAGCGAGAGAGAAAGACAGGGAAGACAGGGGGGAGTGAGAGAGAGAGAAACGGAGATAGGGAGAGAGGGAGGGAGGGAAAGAGAGAGCGAGCGAGCGAGCGAGCGAGCGAGCGAAAGAGAGAGAGAGAGAGAGAGAGAGAGAGAGAGAGAGAGAGAGAGAGAGAGAGAGAGAGAGAGAGAGAGAGAGAGAGAGAGCGAGAAAGAGCGAAAGCGAGAGAGCGAGAGAGCGAAAACGAGAGAGCGAGAGAGAGAGAGAGAGAGAGAGAGAGAGAGAGAGAGAGAGAGAGAGAGAGAGAGAGAGAGAGAGAGAGAGAGAGAGAGAGAGAGAGAGAGAGAGAGAGAGAAAGAGAAAGAGAGAGAGTGCATGTGAAGCGTGCATGTATGCGAGTACGTGTTGCGTCTCCGTGAGCGTACGTATATATACCTATCATCAGGACTGAAAATTCTCGTGAATACTTTCTAATGATATGATTCAAATGAAGTATAATTACACGCGTGTTGAGGGAGGCGGGTCGAGTCCTTCCAGATGCTGCCGGTAAACAAACAAACAAACAAACAAACGTGCCTGTGAACCGTCTCTTCATACGATCGACAGGTCTAATGAGCCAATCGCAGGTACCATTAATTACAATACCCATACGTAATAGGTGCTTTTAGACAGGTAATGGTGATACGCGGAATAAGAGATGAGTTTGGAAATTCTCGTCGTTAAACTTGTTGATAAATAAATAAACAAATAAATAAATAAATAAATAAAAATATATAAAGGTGGCATATATGATATAGGCCTTTCTCTTTGGGGCCAAGATACGTGTTAATACGACTTCCGGGAATCCTTAAGAAAAGAAAAGCACTGTAGCCAATTAGGGTCAATTACTACTATTAGATACCTCCTCTGATTTGCTCTGGTACTTCATCATCTTTTTTTTCAAACATTCTGACAGAAGGAATCTCGGCTGGTTACCAAGTCTCACACTACCGATACCAGGAGCCCGTGGAGAATGATCAATTTATGGACACGCTGCGAGACAGAAAGAGAGAGAGAGATAAAGATGATGATATCCCTTATGGTAGATGGATGAGAGAAAGTTGCGCTTAATGCTGAGACAAGAGAAGAGTGACAGATTGATCCATCATGAGAAGGTAAATAGAGTTAAGCCGTGCAAGAGATAGGATGCGAGTGAGTGAACACGCGAACGACACGTTGCACAAGAATGAACTTTAAGAAGGAAAGTGAACGTGAAAGTGAATGTATCAACTCGGCCATATAATGAGACTGAACGTAATAAAGGATAACGAGCAGTAAGTAAGATATTGTAGAGGATATACTACGGTCTGATATGAGACGAAATATATAAGGTTGAGAAGATAAGACACGAACGAGACGATGATAAGAACTGCAAGAAACATGAGACAGGAAATAAGGTGACGACGCAGTAGATAAGAACAGGTCATTAGACAAATAATGCGGATACCTGTAGCAATAAAGGCAATAAAACAAATAATAGGCAGATAACATGGATACTTACAGCCATAAAGTATCCATGAAAATCGGGATGATAAAGCAAAGGAGGCACACGAACACATTCCGAGAAGTGAAACACAGGAAGAGTAGAGTAGAGTAGAGTTCGCGCGCCGAAGATGAGCCCAAGCAGAGCAGGATCAAGACGAGTGGCAGAAGCGAAGTTCGACGTCAATGTGATTCTCCGGAGGTCCCGTTACAAGGACGGAAGTCACGCGGCGGCGAGGAGAGTCGAGAGAAAGTGAACCCATTCGACTCGTAAAAAAGTACTTAAGACTATAAAAAACAAATAAAAATAATAGCTACAAGCGACAAAGTTTGTCGATGCAATTAAGTGATTCTGAACACGATCTGACTGACGGTTGTTTATCAGGACAGCCAGAGGGAGAGTGACATCAGGAAGTCGATTCGCGAAGGGACGATATTGGGCATTTGCTTGCGCCGTCTGCCGTCGACGCCAAATATCATTTCCGTCTCTCTCCTCTTCGTTTCTCTCTCCCCGCTCTACCTTGTCTCGATTTCTACCTTCCCCCCTTCATCCACATGCCCAGCCTCCCTCCCAGCACCTTCCGCATCGCACTCTCTCTCCGCCCAAATGCCAATTCCAATTTATAGGACCCGGAAGCCCTATTTCCCTCGTCCGGGGCCCGAGCGCGAGATAGCGGCGGCGGGGACTTGAGATGCTCCCTTTCACTCGATACTTCCGTCCCACCGCCTCTCGATGCTTATTACCGACACGTCACTCACGCCGCCGACGCCTACGTGACACGTCGGAGTCGGCATCCAGGCCTCGTCGCGAAATCTGAGCAGTCGATCGACTTTGCACACATTCCGACGCGTTTCGGCCAGGTACGAGACGAACCATGCCCTAAATTCGAAGTACCGAGCTCTGTGCAAAAATCACCTCTGTGGGGATACCGCGTGTGACGCTAATAACCAAACCAGACAAATAACAATTAACTCCTTTTCTCAACGGTTACTGAAAGACCGCAATGAGACCGCAAATGAATACTGCCTCCTTTATGCTTGTGGCGGGACCCGCATTTGTCTTCGGGTCTCCTTTTACTTTACTTCTCTTACGCGATGCTGTTGTTGTTGGTGAGTCATTTTTCTGAAACGGTTTTGGAGGAGAACGTGCCTAATCACCCACTGCAAACAACGCTCAGATTGGAAAATTAAAACGATGAAATATTAGTTTCGACATTCTATACGATGCAGGCAGTTTGGCTTTATACACTGCGTGGGTTCAAACTTCGCCAGTTTAGCATAATAATGGTATAGGAGTGTATTTTCAAACCGTTTTCCAAATACATGTAATGGGAATTCAGAGCAAGCAGAAAGAACGAATGGATGTTGCACAGCTTAATACTGTCGCATTTCACGTAGGACTGACTTAACTTAAATAAAACCTATCCTACGGGAACATGCCTTCATATCATACACTATTATTTCCCCACAAACTGTCCAAGACAAAATCATTTTTACAAATCTACCAGCGATACAGGAACACTCCGGACAGTATACTTATATAAATGGAACAGCTATCACAATTTGCTTGAAGATCAGGGAAGGTCTCTTACTCCTAATATTCTTTGCTTTCCAAAAATCAACATAAAATCTAGGAATGCAGTAATGCATTTAAACTACCTATTCACCAGAAGGGAAGACAGCGGAAACAGCGCAACAATTCCCCTGTTAGTGCATGGCTGATCTTCACACCGGGTTATGCTGCTGTCTATTGTGGCTGTCGAGTTCATCCAGACTTTCCTTTTGGTGGCTAGACTTGCGGACGTGTTAAACCTCTAAATGCAGACGATTAAATATATAAAACACAATGTAGTCTCTTGTCTCGTAGCATATGATATATTCGTCTTCACTTTCGACTTGGGTGATATTTTTTGGGGTAACATTTAGAAAGTTTCTTTTATATCATATATGTTTCCTCTGCACTTTCACCGCTGAAGAACACATACAGACATACCTTCACTCGCGCTCCCTTTTCAGAGTACAGTTCGGGCATTACGGAACCTTGCTTCAGATTCCTTCATGAAGTCGTTAGCCGGGTCGAGGAGAGAAACAAGACGGAGATTACGGAAATGCCTCTGTCAGATGTCACACGATGTCTGTCAGGTTCGATGACATGACAGAGGTCGCCTGGAAAGCCCCCAAAGCCGCCCGGAACCTCGAGATGCGACTGAGATTAGGCGACGCGAAGGGCGGCGGTGCCTCTAGATTAGGCGCCTGGGCGAGGGGAACATGGCGCGCGGCGGGATTTTCTCCCGGAGGGAAATCGGTCTGGCAAAGGTCGTCTGTACATATAGAGAGAAAAAAGGTGTGTGTGTGTGTGTGTGTGTGTGTGTGTGTGTGTGTGTGTGTGTGTGTGTGTGTGTGTGTGTGTGTGTGTGTGTGTGTGTGTGTGTGTGTGTGTGTGTGTGTGTGTGTTTGCGTGCGTGCATGTGTCAATACATGCGTGTGTACGATAAGAGCTAATTCAAATCTTACCAAACTTAAACGATTCTCCTCAAACATGGAAAAACGCCAAAAAAAGGAAAGCCGAAATAAAAAACCTTATCAGATCTTCTTCCCCCCCCCCCCCAGTGCCGTGTCCCGCCGGAGATCCCTATCGCGCGAAACAGACCAGGATGGACCGCCGGTACTTGGAAGCCATAACCGAGCGTGAAATTGCCATGCGAGGAACGGGCGGCCAAGTAGCTCGCGAACAACGACGGCGGGACCAACGCGAACGGCGCGGGTCATTCACACATTTGCTTCCACTTTTCATGACTGTCATACCTTCGCATCGGGCTGTCATTATGCCAGGCTGTCTCTCTTTTTTCTAATCCCTGAGACAAAGGCAGTTCAAATGTCCAGGTCTCCTTAAACTGGCGAATCCAAACGATTCGTTCTGCCTGAGAGATAACACGGAATCAGTCGATCTTACATGAATGTTAAGGTAATGGCCTATACAGTTATTTCTTTGGCGAACCTGGCCAAGACACAGGAGATAAAGACGATAAAGTTCACAGCATCCCTTTGGTATTTCCTCATATTGTGAGTTTTATGTCTTATTTATTTATTATAAATCAAATATTTTGTTACGTTCATCTATGGCACCGTAATCCTTTTTAATCCCTTATTTGCTTAAAACAAATTTCACCTTTGCTTCAATTTGTCTACCTGAACTATTTTTTTCTGAAACTGATTCTTCTTTACTCACATATCAAGTTGAAGGATATTTACAGCCGGTTTGTTAACATTGTGCCAGGCCCGACCCAATGAATTTTTATAAATACAGATGCAGAAATAAAGGCATATCTGTCTATATATCTGATAGATATACATTTAACCATCTATTTGCCGGGTTGATATTTATGTCTATACTGTTAAATATGCATTTATTTCTTTATTCATGCCTGTCAAGTATACGAATATTCTTTGGGTCGGGCCTCGCGCAATTCAAACAAACCGGCCGTTAGTCTAGAGTCAGCATCTGATCGATTGCGAGGAGTATCAACATGAAGGTTATTTTTTTCTTTTAAATGATAATATCGAAAAATAAAACAAAGGAAGATGACCTATATAATCCACCACCTTATCTATACATTCATATACTATAAATATGACATAAGGAAGCAAAATATCTATAAATTATCATGTTTTCTGCTTTCATAATTTCGTCTCTACTGCCCAAATAGTCACTCTCAACTTGAAGGGAACTAATATACCCAAGCCTAATATATCTATGTAATTAATACTAACAAGAACAAATACTTGGAAACTAACTAATATACCCAAGCCTAATATATCTATGTAATTAATACTAACAAGAACAAATACTTGGAAACTATTATCAAGTTTAACATTCCAGAATTCAACTTCTATCATGAATTTCTATTTCGAAAACCTATTCAATATAAAAACTCAAAACAAAACCTAGAAAAAAAATCTGTCTATTGATACCAGCCAAAAAAAAAGCAATATGAGAAGATTTCTCACCAATCCCTTTTCTCATTCACGGAAAAGCCATCTAACAGAACTTGTGTTGTGGGGTGCGGGGGGGGGGGGTCAGATGGGGGAGGGGGTGAGAGAACGGCGTGC
>NC_091583.1:11724011-11734011 GCF_042767895.1 Penaeus vannamei | reverse complement strand
CTTCAAGACAAGAAAATGCGAACCTCTTTTGTTATATCAATTTCCAGTCGTCTGAGAACTTACCACAAACAAACAAACAAACAAAAAACACCCTGACAATAAAACAAAAGTCAGGAATCTCATTAGCCTTTGCTCCGAAAATCTCCGATCCAGCGACATTTCCACGACACGAAAGCAGGTCACGTGATCTCCGCATTCCTGCCTCTCGCCCCCTCACGCTCGGGCCTCAAGGAGGATCTTCAAGTTAGGAATAATACTAAGGCTCTCGAGGGGGAGCTCAAGCAGCGTCTTGGTTGTAAGCGAAATAGTTATTTTAGCATCGTGATCTAGCGAGTGAGATCTTTATATATACTTCAGGATATTTTAGGTGTATTTTTAAAACTTATTTCAGACTTTGCAATTACGAGGAAAATTCTGCTATTGAAGTCTATGCTCATAGCGAAATGAGCAAAAAAAAAAAAGGGGAATTTGAAAAGAAAATGCATTAACTCTTTATACGAAGGAAATATCTAAAAATATTACCAAGCAAAGCACAAAACAAGAAAATGCAGATACAAGGTAAATAAAAATAATAAAAAACAATAATAATGAGATGTAACTTTTTACTTTCCGACTTCCTCCAATTACCATAATAAGGAGAAACAGCTTGGGAGTGAGTAAGACGCGGTGGACCATTGTTCACGCAAATGTAAACACCTGAGCGCGTGAATTAACGACGTCGAGAGAAAACGGGAAGGGCTTGTCCGACCGCACCCAAGACGCCGCCGATGAATGAAAAGGCTTACTTCCCGCCCATTTCAATTGTCGTATTACAGCCCATTTCCCCCCGATTTCCGATTTCGAAACCACGCCAGGAAATAGAGACGATTGTGCACATCATATTTCTCCGTCGTGGGTACAGGAATAACTGCCTAACTCACCGTAATTTGATCATAACAAACGGCACACTTCGAACACAGTCAAGCACATCGATCATGAGGAAGACCTTGCCGCTCACGACCTGCAGTATTCGATAACGCAAAATAATTCCCTTTCTAATGATTTGTTCGCGTGTTCGCAGTGTCGCCGAATAAATGGATGGTGTTATTAGCAGAATAACTTTAATGTTGCTTGGATCGATTGGTTTACGCACATACGAGCGAAGGTGATCCTGTGCAGTAGTATGACTGTGTATGTTCTATCATACATTTTTAATACAGAGATTGATAAGCAGACAACGAAGAAAAAATGTCGGTAGATAGATTTAGAAAGAGACGGGTAGATTGAGAGAGAGAGAGAGAGAGAGAGAGAGAGAGAGATAGAGATAGAGAGAGAGAGAGAGAGAGAGAGAGAGAGAGAGAGAGAGAGAGAGAGAGAGAGAGAGAGAGAGAGAGAGGGAGGGAGGGGGGGAGGGGGGAGGGGGGAGGGAGAGAGAGAGAGAGAGAGAGAGAGAGAGAGAGAGAAAGGGAAAGAGAGAGAGAGAGAGAGAGAGAGAGAGAGAGAGAGAGAGAGAGAGAGAGAGAGAGAGACAAACAAACAGACACAGAGAAGGAAAAAATGAAGTTCATGGACGGCTAGTATGGAGACCACGGGACAGCTGAAGGTAACCAAACATGAAACATTTATTCGAAAAGTTCAAGGGAATGAAAGGAAAGTAGAGCATGAACGACAATGTCACGATAAACAGCGAAATAACACACTTCATGAAACAGCAAAAAGGAATGAACATGTAATTAAACTCATATATTCATAAACAATAAAGCAAGCATGTCTCAGAATGAAATAAACGTCAGAACAAAAAAAAAATAAAAAAAAAAAAATAAAAAAAATAAAAAATAATAATGAATCTTAGACAATAAACACATGAAGGAGAAAGTGAAATTAATAACAGATCACGCGAGATTAAAAAAAAAAAAAAGAGATAAGAAACACAAGGAGAAAAAGGAAGGGAAAGACCGTGAACTCTGCACCAGCTGTCGACTCAGGCTGTCATCTCGCGGCCTTCGTGCGGGTGACAGATCCAGGCACGTGTTTGGGGCGACGGTGACCGCAGCTACCTCCCTCGGCGCGCAGTCGGTCATCGGTCTTTGTGCTTCCTCTCCTGGCTTCTCTCTTCTTTTCTCTTTCTCTCTCTTTTTTGATTTTCATTTTATTTCTTCTTCCTTTTTTTTCTTTTGTCTGTCTGTCTCTGTCTCTCTCTCTTTCTCCTCTCCCCGTCCCTCTCTCTGTCTGTTTGTGTGTGTCTCTCTCTCTCTGCCTACCAGAACTTGGAAAATAGGACGCAATTATTCCTAGTGTCCACTTGTCACTGGGAGTGGTCACTGGAAGTAATTATATATGCTTCGGATTTATGTAGGCTGGGTGAGACGTCTATGGTTACGTGTGTGTGTGTGTGTGTGTATGTGTGTGTGCGTGTGCTTGTGTGTGTGTGATCTATATAAAGCCGCATTCTGGATTCACTTTGTTAAAATCCTCACAACAACACAATAATAATAATTTTGACATCAACAGGGTAAACTAAAGAACTTGTCTGGACTAAGACTTTATAAAAACTTTTCTTCATCAAGGGAATAACGTCGTATTTTGCACAAAGTTAATCCCCACACGAGATGCAGCTGGCAGTCTGAAAGCTATGACTTCGCTCAATGTTAATCCTATTTCTTTGGATAAATATAACTAGGGAGATAATCATTTTTTACTGTCCTATATTTTGCACTTACATGTTGCATGAAAACAAATATTTAACACGGATGATACAAGCAGTTGTACATATCAGCGTTCATACACACGCGCGTGCACCCCCATGCATAAATTAGCATTCAGATTAAAATAGACAGACTAATAGATAGACAGAGGTAAACAGACATAGAATAATAAGTAGACAGAATCGGGTGCACACGTATATGTCTAGGCGTGAGTACCTGTTATCATTATTTGTAAACTAAGAGATAAAAAAAAATCAACAGTGCCACTGAAAAAAATCTGGAAAGACAATAGTGAAAAAACACTAGGAGAAAGTAAGATAAACCAAGGGGAGAATTAGATCAAATAGGAATAGGGTAAATGCGAGAGACCAAGAGTAGAAGACAATGAGAGAAAAGTGTAATATTGGGATATAAAAGAAAACAAAAAGAAAAATAAATAAAGTGGGAATAGGAAAAGTGAGAAAGCAAGAGTAGGAGAAAATAAGAGAAACCAGTAATACGGGCATACAAGAGAACACAGGAATAGGATTGGAAAAAAATGAGAATAGGAGGAAATGTGAGAAACCGAGAGTAGAAGAAAATCAGAGAAAACAATATGGGTATATAAAAGTAAACAAAAAGAAATTTGAAGAAAACTGGAATAGGAGGAAAAATGAGACAACAAGACTAGATGAAAATGAAAGAAAACAACAATGCGGGGATATAAGGGAAAGCAAAGGTGATACGAAGTAAATACGAGAAAATGGATGCTTTTTTGGGTCGGATGTCCTAAGCCGGATTTTCTGTCTCGGAGAAGGGATGACATAAAAGAGGGAGGGAGGCTCACGTTGCACCAGCGCGAGCGTCGATGCGCAGCCTGCAACAGGGGATCAACTGACCGCCTTCCACATTTACTTGTATTCGAAGTATTTGCTGAACCGATAAAGAGTTTACATTACTACCATAGAATAATCCGCGTGACTAGTTATCTGTTGAGTGTATAAGGGACCACTGATTTCTCTCTGGTTATCATGCGGACCACAAAATCACAGTGCATGACGTGGTCGTTAGGATATCTAACCAGAATCTCGTAAATGCTGTTGTTTTTTTATGGCAGCTGTCATAAGGACTTGTCGATCAGTAATTTGTAAATGGTTGAGGGATTTTTATGATTTTGAATACCATTCCTCAAAAATGTAATCTAAATTCTAAAAATATGGTCCCCCCTAAAAACATGTACATATAAAGCAAGATAAAGGTATAGCGATTTGAGCACCTTTCCAGTATTAGCATTATGAATGCTAGCACAGCATCGCTATGCTTACATCAGCCAAGATCGCCCTTTCCCGCCTAGTGACATTTTTGTGCCTCATTATTTCACGCTCTACTTCAATTTTCCGCGCCTGCCTCGGCGGCGATGGCGGGCTCCTGTTACAAAGCGACGTGGTGTGTGATGTGGTCAAGGGCGTGATGCGCTAGAAAGAGAGAAAAAAAGTTGGAGGAAGTGTTATGGCGTGTATTGCCGACGCGCGAGCACGCCTACTCACCGACTGGTCACGGCGCGTTTTATGGTTCGGCCTCGGCAGCCACGCACTCAAGCCGTCCGTGCCCGTCAGGAGGGCCGCTCTTCCGCCTCCTGCGGTTCGTTCCCCTTCCTCGCTCTCGGGTTCCTCGCGCTTCCTCTGGACGTTCTAGGAAGCGCTGGGTCTCCAGCGCGCCGTCCGCCTCGCCGCCCGATTACCTGGTCAGTTCCAGGGATCGTATATTTTCCGATGATCGATTGTGCTTCGAACGAATGCCATATACATTTTGGAACCCTTTAGCTTTCCTACGGAGCTCCTTAAACCTTCCGGTGATCAGCTCCTCCAACCGCAAGTCCTATTAGCTTTCCTGGAGTCCTTCACACCTCGGGATTTTTCACGCCTTCTGGCAGTAGCCCTCAACTTCTGGAGCGCCATACGATTTTCAGGCCTAAAAATGTGTAAGGTTGTTGTAAGGGCTGTATGTAATTTTAAAGGCCTTTATTGTTTCTCCGAAACTTTTACACCAAAGAATTCCTTGATTCTCCCCAGTCATCCCAGAATGCATCACGAGTCTTCACGTGGAAGGCCATCCTCCTATAACATCCATGCCCGCGCCACTCATGCAGCTGGCAGAAGAAAGGTCATACACGAACGAGACATGCTTGGGTAATGGACACGCTGAGAGGCTACTGCTGGACGGATAAACAAGTCGGGAACGAGAGATTTTTTACTTCCTGAATGGCACACGATACTTGACACGCATGGATACTTGACATAAAGCACTGAATACCGCAGTGATATACAAAATTATATTCAAATGGCTCGCCAGAGTTTGACACCTGATGTGACGAGGTTAGGATAAATTATATACTGCTGAATAAATCATATAAAATAGACTACAGTGAAAAATAATTCTCTAAAGACTACAGGGAAATACAAAATTGTCTAAAACTAAACAAACATTGCCAACTAATTCCCTAAACTTCATAAAATAACAAGAAAAAAACATGTACAATATATCTTTATACAGCCGTCAAAATGCCTGAACCAAGGTCGGGGAAGAACAAGGTCTTACTCAGATTAATATCAAGGCGAAGCGACAATGGCTGGATGTGTGGAAAGCAGGATCATACAGATAGACGATAAAAAAAAAAAAAAAAAAAAAAATCAAATTCCACAAAGAAGAATCCAATCTGACTGTAGGCGTTTTACCGACTTTCAAATTTCTGTCAGTAAGAAAGTAAATTTTTCTACTTGAACTGCTTCCGCAACAATATATAAATATGTTTGGCGGTCCCGAAATTACAGCAAAATATATTTTATTCGCTATATATGCACATGGAGTCTGGCTCTATTTTGATTGAATTTGTTAGTCTGTGTGTATGTTTGTCTGCGTTTCTGTCTGTTAGTCTGTGTGTCGGTTTATCTGTCTGTCTCTTTGTTTCTGCCGCGCTTTCTCTCTCTTTCTCTCTCACTCTCCTCCCTCTGTCTCTCTCTTTCATCCTCCCCCTCTCTCTTTCTTTTTCACCCCCCCCTCACTCTCTCTCTCTCACCCTCCACCCCCCTCTCTCTCTTTCCCCCTTTCCCTCTCTCTCATCCTCTCCCTATCTCTTCCCCTCTCCTTCTCCCCCTCTCTGCCCTCCCCTTCCCCTCCCCCCCCTCCCTTATCAGCCCGCCCCTCTGCTCCTCCTTCGGGGCAAATCGATCGCCAGGGCCCCGGCGACGCCCGCGGGGGAGGCGAGCGCCGGAAGGTCAGGGAGCGACTCTCGCGGGAGGGACGGCAACGGATCGCGCGGCGGGAAGGCTTCGGAAGGAGCGCGGGGAACACGGTCGCGGGAAGACAATATACGCGCGGAAATACGGTGGATGGAACTCTCTCTCATCGCGGGATGATGAGAAAAAGTTGCTGCTCTCTCTCTCTCTCGCTCTTGCTCTCTCTGTCTCTGTCAGTGTCTGTTTGTCTGTCTGTCTGTCTGTCTGTCTCTCCCTATCTGTCTATATCAATATATATATATATATATATATATATATATATATATATATATATATATATATATCTGTCAATCTATTTATCTAACCATCTATCTATCTATCTATACATAAACATATATATACATATATACATATATAATATATATATATATATAATATATATATATATATATATATATATATATATATATATATATATATATATATACATATATATACACGCATTCATACATATATACATATACAGTATACATACATCATGCAAGAACTGATCAAATTGTATGTGTATGTGTGTGTGTGTGTGTGTGTGTGTGTGTGTGTGTGTGTGTGTGTGTGTGTGTGTGTGTGTGTGTGTGTGTGTGTGTGTGTGTGTGTGTGTGTTGCGTGCGTGTGTATTGCACGGACCCTTTGAACAGTACTTGCATGTATTACCCTAAGCAACATTACAACTTTCCGCCTGCCCGGGGGGGGGGGGGTCTGCCTAAAGCGTCCGGGCAACCTCCAGGTATTGATTTCCCGGCGTGATTGTGCGGTCGGCGTGGGCGCTGGGACGTCGCGGGCGGTCGCGCTGACACCCCGTCGCCCGAATGAAATGCCAAGGGAAGTGCGGATAGATGATGGTAATAAAAAGAACAATTACAATGGCAGTGGCAATGAAGTAACGGTTTAAAATGACACAATGCAAATGAGTAATAAAAATAAGCTAATATTCAAAACTACGAAGATAAACCTTCTGGAATACCGAGTGATACCCTTATTCATAAACACAATCTCCTGTTCGTATTTTCTTCAAAACCTCCAAAAAACGACATCCCAAAACTTATTCTCCTCTTCTTACTTTCCTGAAAACCTCCAGAAAACGACATCCTCAAACCTCAAACTCATCCATCAAGATCAAAGCCCTGACATCGGATGCGTCGCTCACCCGGCGATCCGGATCAACGTCATCAAGCGCGACCTCACCCTCGAAGTCCGTTTTTTTTTGCTCGTTATCGATGCAGTTAATTTACGGAAGTCCCGCCCGACGTCACACTCCTTAGCTTAACGATCTTCCCGCAAGGACTTCGAAAGCGGAGGTGAGTGCGCGGTTCCCCCCCCCCCCCTCGTGAGTGCGCGCCTGCGACTCGTCCTCCGCCAGAAGAGTTATGCTATTTATACGAGAAAGTTTTCACCGAGATCGCTATTGAATTACTCTCGATCTCGCTGGTGTGTTGCGGGTTAGGAAGCTGACCCTTTTTGCGGCCGGGTCGATGTGGATCGCGTTGCAGCCCGGGGTTGTTCGCGTCCCTCTGTTTTCTCTCTTTCTTTCTCTTTCCTTCTTTCTTTCTTTCTCTCTTTCCTTCTTTCTTTTTCTCTCTCTTCTTTCTTTCTTTCTCTCTTTCCTTTTCTTTCTTTCTCTCTTTCCTTCTTTCTTTCTTTCTCTTTCCTTCTTTCTTTCTTTCTCTCTCTTCTTCTTTCTTTTTCTTTCCTTCCTTCTTTCTTTCTTTCTCTCTTTCCTTCTTTCTTTCTCTCTTTCCTTCTTTCTTTCTTTCTCTTTCATTCTTTCTTTCTCTCTTTCCTTCTTTCTTTCTTTCTCTCTTTCCTTCTTTCTTTCTTTCTCTCTTTCCTTCTTCCTTTCTTTCTCTCTTTCCTTCTTTCTTTCTTTCTCTCTTTCCTTCTTTCTTTCTTTCTTTCTTTCTCTCTTTCCTTCTTTCTCTATTTCCTCCTTTCTTCCTTTCTCTCTTCCCTTCTTTCTCTCTAAAGGCTAATTTTATTTTCCCGATTCATAAGGCCAGTAAGTGAATTCGGAATTCGGCATCAGACAGACTCTGGTGCGCCGGTCGAAGGATAATACTGATGACGTACGTGATATCATTAGTGGAAGCATTGGTACATTATATCCGCCGTAATGATAATGAAGGCTGCAATGCCCGCAATAAGACTAATATTGACAGTAATGGCATTAGCTCTGGCGATAATGATATTAGCCCTGGTAATAGCATATCCAATAGCTATGTACTGCTGGGGTTCCAATTAAGAGCAATGCCACTTCGAGCCGCGGCAGTAGCAATAATGACACTACCGGGGAACGCTGGTAGTTAAGAGAGCAATATAATGCTATGAGAAAGGCCACGTCATCACACTGGATAATGAAGAAACTACGACCCACCCCCACCCCCTACCCCCCCATCCCCTTCTATCACGTGACTGGCCATTCTTACATGACCCGATTTCAATCTCGCTATTGACCTCCGATGAACAACACATGCTATAGTATGATATGCTAATGTGTGGCATCTCTTTGCAACACATCATCATAAACAGAGCGAGAGTGCAACGTAACCTTCACTGTAGAGCAGGTGTATGGTGATCGTGGACTTCCTACCGGCATGGTTATGGTGATGATAATGAAGAGAAAGATGAGTCATAGTGCTGGTGGAAATGTGATGATGCAGGTGGAGAAAGAGAAGAGGGTGAAGAAGAGAGAAAGGAAGAGATAAGGGAAATTGTAAAAAGGGGGGTGAGCATGTTGGTGGAGGGTAAAGGGAGGGAAGAGGAGGAGGTTGAGACAGTGGTGAAAGAACACGGAAGACGGAATAGGAGGAGGAAGAAGAACAAGGAGATGGGTAAGGGGAAGGTGAAGGAAGAGGGGGGAGAAAGAGGAGGAGGAGGAGGAGGAGGAGGAACAACAACAACAAGAATAAAAACAACAACGACAACAATGATAATAGTAATAATAATAATAATGATAATGTTAGTAATAATATTAATAATAACAATGATAATAATAATAATAATAATGATAATAATAATATTTATAATAATGAATAACAACAATAAAATAATAATGAGAAGATAAGAAAAGGGAAATGCGAATGAGGAGAGAGAAGAGGAAGACGCCGACAACGGAGAGGAGAGGAGGAGCGCAAACGACCAAGAAGCGACGACCACGCTGCGCACCAGAAGCGATCACGGGCACCCTGAAGGTCGTACCTTCATAGCGTAAGCAGGTCACATGATAAAGAATAATAAATACAGCAACAGGTGTCCAACAGGATTGAACATCTCGTCTTCTAACAGAGATGCATTAGACGTCTGGATTGGCCAGTGACTGAGCTCATCTCTTTGTTCTGTGCATATATTTACTTGCCTGTAATAAGATATATTTAGTAATTGTATTCTCTATAACATGCATCTATAACAAGCCGGAATTTAGTGGTTCAACGCGCAATGGACTGGAGGAATGGACGCAGAGGCGAACAAAGGCCTTATCTCATTTTCAAACATCAACAATGGACACTTTACGGTTGATTAGCAGAGAGAAACTTCCTGCGCGCGCCGTCCAGCCCGCGCAAAAGTTTCGAAAGACGCACCTCGGACAGGGAATCGCTTGTCCCATTTATATCCAACGCACGGCGCAGGGTTGGATCCTTTGCAATGCTCTTCCGTGGTGAATTCTTGACGCGAGATGACTGAAATTGCTGATTCTGCAACCTTCACGAGAGTACGTGCGGTTGTGGCCGTTGCCGACGAATATCCTGAGTGCAAGCTAATCACAGAGCGTGTCTGCTCAAAAGGACGTCCACATCCTGGGCCGCGGATGTCCGATTCGGATGGCGAGAGTGAAAGTGCCCGGGCGAAGGCCGCGCCCCTTTGTGACAAAAATTACGCAATATACTTGTTATATATGTCCTTTCATGGAGGGATTCTGCAGACGCGTGTTTTGTGCATCGGTCTAAATCTCTCTATTTCTGGCTTCTTGTAACCTACTATAAAATCAAAGAAGCGTATTGCGTAACATCATCTCAGACAAATCATTTCTGCAGAAAAGGGTAAAACACC
>NC_091583.1:11706511-11709011 GCF_042767895.1 Penaeus vannamei | reverse complement strand
ACAACCACAGGACAATCATATTGTACCTTCTATATAAAACTTCACCCATCAACCAGCATCCATCACCGCAAAGCAAACACAGCCCCACGACCACCGGCCAGAAATGTTAACAAGAGCAACAGCGCACACTCCCCTCACTTTCCGTCCAGACAATCACTTTCGGCCATCCAACTAATCACTCCACTTTCGCTAATCAACCCCTCCCCCTACCCCCACGTCCATAGACCCCCCACCCCCACCCCCGCAGCTATGTTTTCCCTCTCGTTGCAGCGGCATCTGGCACTCTCGCTCCTCCAGCGCCCGTGTCGCTGATCAGGGAGTGACGATCAAGGAAAGCGCGAGGCAGTGAAGACGCGACATCTGCCGGGAGAAAAAATAAACGCAAGAACGCCATCCATGAATCCGCATGCTGTTACACGAACGAGGGCCTGATTTAGGCGCCAAAAGCACGAGCGAAATTCCGTACATTACGCAACTTTGAGAAAGCAACAGAACGCAGCCGGCAGACATAAAAAAGGAGACTTACGGTTGGGTTAGACTCGGAAAAAAAGATAAAAAATAATAAGAAAAGACTACAAGGAAATGTTTCCGTTCTCGGATGAACACGTTCGAGAGGTAAACAACTCCAAAAACTGATTTCTATATTTTTAACTTCCTGTGAAGACGGAGAAAGAATGGCGTCTCTAAGGTTTTATGGCCGTTGCATTTTCTTAAGGTTTCGCGAGGAGAATGGAGACATTCTCTCGTTTGTTGCAGCTTGCTAAATATGATTGAAAGTCTTCTGTACGCATCTTTTACATTCTCTCTTTCCTTCTTTCTCTCTCTGTCTCTCTGTCTCTCTCTGTCTCTCTCTCTCTCTCTCTGTCTCTCTCTGTCTCTCTCTCTCTCTCTCTCTCTCTCTCTCTCTCTCTCTCTCTCTCTCTCTCTCTCCCTCCCTCCCTCCCTCCCTCTCTCTCTCTCTCTCTCTCTCTCTCTCTCTCTCTCTCTGTGTGTGTGTGTGTGTGTGTGTGTGTGTGTGTGTGTGTGTGTGCGTGTGTGTGTGTGTGTGTGTGTGTGTGTGTGTGTGTGTGTGTGTGTGTGTGTGTGTGTGTGTGTGTGTGTGTGTGTGTGTGTGTGTGTGTGTGTGTGTGTGTGTGTGTGTGTGTGTGTGTGTGTGTGTGTGTGTGTGTGTGTTTGCGTACGTGCGTGCCCCTCCACCTCTCTCTCTCTCTCTTCCCGTTTCTCTCCTCTGCACTCTCCCTTCCAAGTTGCACGCATGTTGAGAGAAAACAAATGACCACACATCTCGCCCATGTTCGAGGCACAAAAGAAACGGGTGACGAAGGCGACTTAGACAGACACACAAAGACATCATCCATCAAGCCATGGGTGGGGGGATGGTAGAGGGGGGGGGTGAAAGGGAAATTACTAGCAAGGGCGAAAGTGGAAGAACACATGGGGTTAGAAAACAAGAAAAAAAGACTAATGATGGGAGAAAAAAAATCAGAGAAATTGAGGGTCCATCATCGAATGTGAACAAAATGGGGATGTATATAAGCCTATTCGAAAAAAAAATTTCAAAGATAAAATATAAAGTCATCATCGCTAATTAAGACAAATATAAAGAAAAATGGCAGTGATTTATAATAGTTATAGGATATCGTCTTGCCTTGACATGACTTCGCTTGGATTCTAACGCTATCTGGCTATACCCCCCCCCCCCTGTGCGCCCTCGTACGCCCTCGCGCCCCGTCACGCTCCTCGCCTTGCCTCACATCCTCCTCACGCCCTCCCCATTTCCCCCTCATCCTCATGTCACAAAGACTTCCCTCAAGCTCTACCGCAAGCCGAGCCTTTAGCCTTATCCTCACAACAAGACAAATTCGTTTCTATTTAGACCTCTGTAATTGAATGAGGATGAAATATTGGAGCATCTCCCGTACATTCTCGGGTGGTAGCGGCCCCCCGGGTGGAACGCGGCGGCCGGTCCCTGTGCAATTAATCTGTGTGGTGCCCCGTGGCCCAAAAATCACACGCAGGAAGGTAATGGCTGTTATAAACACAGCCATTCACTAACGACGGTCCTCCCCTTGCCTGGCCACGGTCGGAGCAGCTTGCGTCTTCTCGTCACCTTTCCAAGTTGCATTCTCCCCATTTCTTGTCTACAGAATCGGCTTTCCCGTTCTTGCATAGACCAATAAAGAAAGTTTTCGATATATAATTTATCCATTTCATGTCTATCTGCAAAAGAAGAAGAGAAAAAAAGAGAAAAGAAAAGAAAAAAACCGAAAGAGGAATCTCCAGCCGAAGATTCTCCTCGGAGGTAAATTAGACCGCCCACTGACCAGTCCCTTTTCCCCCGATCCCTTTGAAAGATCGCCCTTCGCCTTCCTCCCACCGCGAAAGTAGATCACCCGCCCTCCCACCCACATCCACACAGACACACGCACACCCACACACACACAAAGTCCGAAATGTAACAAGATAAAAAAAGGTTCGACTTGGGGAAAATAGAAGGTGA
>NC_091583.1:11679011-11684011 GCF_042767895.1 Penaeus vannamei | reverse complement strand
CTGACCGCAGCCATAAGTCTTGGGAAGTAACAGGCACCCGTTTAAGACTAAGTTGTACATAAACGTGACCTTAAATATGATCCTACGTGTTGTACTGTTTGAAGGACAGCTTGTATGTTGATAAACATTACAGTACAATGCCAGTATAGAGTCCTGTATTTTCGTATCTATAAGTGTGCTTCTCAAAATAAAATAACTGAGGCCACACTCTTATTATCGTGCCATGGACCTCACAGAAGGCGTTTATAATGTTGTGTTGTGCAATGTTAAATGTCAATAACTCCTGTGCGGTCTGTTGCGTGAGGACGGCGGCCACTCACTGCACGGTACTTGAGGATGGGGGTGAGGGTGGGTCAGGTGGGGTAGAGGGTAGGGGGAGGGAGGTAAGGAGAAAGGAAGAAGTAGGGTGTATGGAAATTTTGGAAGGGAGAGGTTGAGGGGAAAGAGAAATAAATAAATTCAGAATAAAAAAAAAATAAAAATAACACAGAGTAAACAGATAACGATGCAAAATGAGAGAAGAGAGTAGGTGATAGGAGGGGGTGAAAGAGTAATAAGAAACAGAGAAAGAGGACCAGATGGGAAGAAAAGTAGAAGAAACACGAGGGTGAGGATTATAGAGACGAACAAAAAAAAAGAATTTATACAATAATGAAGAGAAGAAGGGGAACAAAACAACTACGGAGAATATCCACAACTATTCATCCCTACATAGCTCTCAACAACACGACCCTGAAACCACTGACGAAAACATAACCAAAATCGAAATCCTTCCAGCTCTTCACGAATTCATCAACCTCTCCCCCCAAAAAACGAGAACAAATAAGCAAAGAAGCGAGATTAAAGACGACAAAAACCGCAGGAAAAAAGCCCCAGAAACGCAATCTTCTTCGCCCTCACACCGCGCTCCTCGTCGACCGCGGCCGCCACGCGATACGGGTCGGAGCCCAACACCTGCCGTATTCATATCGCGACAGAAATGGAGGGCAATCGCTGATTCAGCATGCGTGGTTATGAATAGCTACATTACATAATGACGATGCTGGAAAACGATAACAATAATGATAGTAATAAGACACAATAACAACAACAAACACTACAATAATATTAACAATGATAATAATAAGATTCACAATAGCAATAACAACAAACACTACAACAACAATAATAATAACAATAACAGTGATAGCAGCAGTACTAGTAACTATGATAGGCACGACGATAATGATAACAACAGTGATACTGATAGTGCCAGAGGCAGTTGCAGTATTGTCAGTAAAATTACAACTAATAATGCCTAATAATCCATAATATTTCAAAGTCGGATTAACAATCGACGAATTTTACTTTCTCACTCGATTTCTTTCGTCGGGAGAACTGCCGGAAACACACGGGGAACTGCAGGGTATATCCACTTCAGGCTAAATCCGCCTCAGGCTAAATCCACTTCAGGTTATATCAACTTCAGGCTAAATCCACCTCAGGTTATATCCACTTCAGGCTAAATCCACTTCAAGCTATACCCACTCCAAGCTATATCTACTTGAGGCCAAATCCACCTCAGACTATATCCACCTGCGGGGCGAAACGCGAAGCGAAACTCCTCGAAGGCCAAAGGAAAAGAAAGAAAAGCACGAAGAAGAAAAAGAAAAAGATCTTAAAAAAAGGACCGCCCCGGGGAAGGGATAATGAGATTCTCGCTCTTGCTTAAGGTTATGGCGTGACATCAGCCCGACACGATGTGCTTGCCGCGTCGTGTCGTTGAGGATAAAAAAAATCCTACAAAAAAGGTTCACTCAGGATAAAAATACAGATCCGTTTAAAGGAACAACTATCGGGCTGTGTAGGCAGTGCTCTTGAAAAATATCTTTTTTAAAAAATCCTACAAAAAATGCACGCAGGATAAAAATACAGATATGTTTAAAGGAACAACTATCGGGCTGTGTAGGCAGTGCTCTTGAAAAATATCTTTTTTAAAAAATCCTACAAAAAATGCACGCAGGATAAAAATACAGATATGTTTAAAGGAACAACTATCGGGCTGTGTAGGCAGTGCTCTTGAAAAATATCTAAAAAAGAAGAAAAAAATCCTACAAAAATGGTTCACTCACGATAAAAATACAGATCTGTTTAAAGGAACAACTACCGGGATGTGTAGGCAGTGCTCTTGAAAAATATCTTTGAAAACAAGTCCTACAAAAAATACACGCAGGATAAAAATACAGGTCTCTTTAAAGGAACAACTATCGGGCTGTGTAGTCGGTGCTCTTGGGAAATATCTAAAAAGTTTGATAGATTATGGATTAGGACTTAGACCTGAGCATGAGGATCCATTTAATTGTGTAAACCCTCATGGCATCGAATAAATTTTAGCTTAAAGGATGGCTATACACACACATACACACACACACACGCACACACATGCACACACACACACATACACACACACACACGCACACACATGCACACACACACACATACACACACACACACGTACACACACACACGAACGCACACACACACACACACACACACACACACACACACACACCCACACACACACACACACACATACGCACACACACACACGCAAGCACACATACACACACACACACACACACACACACACACACACACACACACACACACACACACACACACACACACACACACACACACGCACGCACACACACATATATAACTATATCTGTATCCATCGACTTTTATATCCATCTATCTACATATGTCTATATATCTATCAACCAATCTATCAATCTCCAGACGTGTATGTTTTCTTGTCCAATTGCTATTCCATCTTAAAACAAATAACATCACATATAAATAATTAAAGATACCAATAGTAAATTAACTATCAATGTTGTTTTAAGAATGAACTATAACACACATAAAAGAAAAAAATTCTAATCATCATTACACAATCAAAGTTCTAACCTAAATAACAAACCAATCAATAACCTTTGACCTCCCGTCTCCCCCTCCCCTCCCCCTCATCACCATCTGACCTGAGGACATTCGGCGCTACCGACCCGCCGGCCTGACCTCGGATTCACCCATCGTCACTAACGCCAATTACCGCTCTTACACCGTTATTTCTTAATTAGAGCGAACGACGCCACCGAAATGAATTAACACGTTATTCCCAAGTCACGGCTGTCTGTTTGTCAGCGTCGAAAAGAACACAAAAGAGGGTCTTTTATCACTAACATCTAGAGACACTTTCGGGACTTCATAAAAAAGACAAACTTATTAAAAAAGACATAATCATTCAGGAAAATTACTATTTCCAACGATTTTGACATATAGGACACGCTAAAAGGACATATCCACCCAGAAGAATTTAAAAAATCGTAGTATTTAGACATTTACAGGACATATTAACACAAAACAATGAACGAAATCGCACGTATTCTACATATACCAGAAAGTTAAGAAAAAAAGACATCTCAACTTAGAAAATCCGAATTTCGTACGATTTTGACATACAGGACACGTTAGACTGCTGCATGTCCTGGGAGGAGACTGTGCGTTACACCTCACTGCGTGCAACTAACTGTGATGATGGGGTATGGCTTAGTTACGTCCTACAGCAACACCTCGATGTTCTTCACGTGTCATTGGCTGGAAAGAGGTGAACGCAAGAGGAAACGCACAGGAGAAAATTGCGCATACTTTCTCTGTTTTATTATTATTATCATTATTTTTTTGCGTATATGTCTGTCCAACTTCCTCTCTGCTTCTCTTACCCTTACCATCTTTCGCATTTATACAGCGAGTATTGCGGAGAAAATGCAATAAATATAGTGAAAACGAACGAAACGAAAGGAGTTGTGGTGCAGTAAACAAACATGCCCAGGGTAACTCTGCGGTTACAAAAGCTGTGACGTCATGATAGAAGACTTTTGAACCCACGAGAAGTCAACAAATCTGCTGCACATTCCCGGTCTCAGTTTACACACTGTTGTTTTAAGTCAATTTTTATCATTCAATTTCTGGCTTGATGTCTCACACACACACACATACAACGTGCGAACATTCTGTATTTCTTTAACCTTTTTCTCATTCCACTTTTTATCGAGATTCTCACTGACGGTGGAATGTGTGAGCCGCAACAAGGACGGACAAATCATGAGCTGGAATGTAAATGGGACAAAAATATGTGAATGCTGGTATTTGCATCAGATACGTCCCTCATCTTAGTGAAAGTAACTTTATTGACTGTTCGAATGATAACGATCAGCTGCAAACAGGTTTAATTTCCGCGCTGTAACGTTTGCATATATTGCATTGTCCAGAAAAAAATAATTAAGGATAATAGTCAGGATGAGTTTGTAGATAACAGCCTAAAATAATAGACTTCTGATCAACAGTTAAAGTGTATGATCTCAGACCCGACGTTACAAAGTGAAACAAATTCACCATTTTTAACTCCAGCTAATAATCGGAAAACAAAATTATCGCAAGTTTATATATCACCTGATAATAATCTCGACAATCCTCGATAAGAACTGTCATGAACCGGCATGAGGAAGACTTTTTTCTCCATTTTACGAATTACAAAAACGCCCGCGGGAGGATAGCTGGGGTCACAGATGCGTGAACCTTAATGACGGACCCCAAGGTTTTGTCTGCGGGACCTCAGACTAAACAAGGCAGTTAATGGATCCTGGACGATTCTCCCTGGCTTGCGTGTACAGTACTCACGGTAGAATAACCAATATTATTCCATCTCTAACCGGGCGGCATTTCATACAAAGAGGGTATAAAATACATATCTAAGATCGCAGACTGAGCCTCACATACGTAAGTTAATCAACATTATCATGACAGGCATCAGTACGCAGGGACATTCAACCTGTTCGAGGGTGATGATGCGTAAGCGCGGCGATGATGACGTGAATGCTTATAATACCTGTGTTTAAGGTAATCACGGTGCAATTAGACATCCCTCGCCAGCAGAGAGCCCGCGGCCTGGTCCTGAG
>NC_091583.1:11669011-11674011 GCF_042767895.1 Penaeus vannamei | reverse complement strand
CGTAAAAAGAAAGGGAAGAGGGAGAAGACAATGGCCGCAAACTTAAGCCAACAATTACCTCTCCTTTGTACGATCATACAACAATAGCTTAGCTGCATCATAAACAAATAAAACTTCCGAGAGAAACTACAAGCTCGCGTCGCTAAAAGTAAAATGATTTCTACCCACTCTCTTCATTAGCGTAATGCCGGGAATCGTAACTCGGTGGCCATCATCAGGACGCGACCTCAGCAGGAGGACGTCCGGGAAAAACCTGAAATCACTCCGAGGTTTGTTTACCTTTTGTCGCATACCACGTGTACTGTCAGCTGTTTCCGCGGAGGTGAATTTCGCTTGGATCAAAATACTGTAAGTTGGAGCTAGGCGTGAATTAGATCTCGGTGGGTTTTGTTAGATCAGTTATGTAATAAATAAATAAATAAAAATACAATGTAAACATCAAACAAAAACGTACATAGCCTGTGGTATCAATTGCTGATTGCCAAATAAGGGATGTGAAGATATGCTTACTTCCTCGTGTCTAGTCTATATGATTGCAACAACCGCTGACACCGCTTGGCACTGCTTCATGAGTAGACCTTAATCACTCGTGCCTCTCTATTGTGTCGAAATACTGACCCCGGATCTTAGAGCCACTGCGAGCTGCGGACCCATACTACAGCTCAGCAAATCCTCAATTAACTAATCAAACCGGAATAACAACGAATACGCAACACTCCATATATCCGTAAATGGAAAGAACACGACAAAGCCAAGTGGGGAAAATGACGATTTACAATGAGGATCTACTATACCTCAGTAAATCATGAATTAACAAAGAATACATTCTTTATCCCCGTATGCACGGAAAGAACACGACAAAGCGAAGGGGGGAAATGATGAGCTACAATGTACATCCAATGCGAGATGAGTCTATAGGGAACAGAGCAGATGTTGAAGCCATTAATGGGCGGTTTGGTGGCGCCAACTCGTCGCCCCTATCCCGCTTACACCCTGTTTATGCGTCATCACAGCGCACCACCTGCGCATTACGCTCCGGCCGGCGAGAGTGTGTTCTCCAGCGTTGGTGATTTATTCAGACAATACCGTGCTTGACGGCTTTGTTATGCCCTTTGATGATATAGTGGCTACTCCTGCGATTTGGGTTTACGAAGAGTAATATTCCTTTGTTGAAGTATATAAAGTACTATGAGTACTATTATAATTATTATTACTATTATTATTATCATAATCAATATTATTATTATTATCATTATTATTATTATCATTATTATTAGTAGTAGTAGTAGTACCAGCAGCATTAGTAGAGTTCCATAAGAGTGCCACCGAATTAATAAATGTAACACGAAGTTCAGTGCGATGTGCAATTTCCAGGAAATGTCATAATTGCAGGCGTAGGCATAGCTATTGAGCCATTCAATTCCATATAAAAAGGTTGTAGTAGAAGTAGTGTCAGAAGTAGCAATGGTATTGGTAGTCTTATGCGGTATGCATGTTCTAGGGTGCGTATGGCTACACAAGGAGGGTTGGAGGTCATTTGTACACAAAAGGTAACAATAGCAGTAGTCAACACTGCCAAAAGAGGGCCACGTGAAACAAAAACAATTAACGTCAATTACGCTTCAGCTTTCACGTGAATTACGGCAGATGGCAGAGAATTTAGCTTATTAAAACCAGGGGCTGCGAACTTATCAAACGAGAATGCACTGGTGTGAAAACCCTACGGTATGACTGGTTACTGGAGGGTTTACCAAGGGAGTTTTCATTTGGCACTTCCTTCTCTTCCTTTGAAGATGGCCATGCATTTAAATAGTTAAAAAATAGAGGCTTTGTTTGTACTCATGATCAAATGACATGTAAAAGCTGTTAAGAAATACATCATGACATTAAAGGACCCATTCTCTTGTAATTTCAAGGTAAAAGATTGACCGAAGAAATGAAAAAAAAAATGAAACCACTAAGTCATCTCACGGCAAGAGTCTGCCGAAGTGCTCGAAGGATCTGGACATGTAGACGGAGGGCATTCTTGACAAATGAATCTCCGAGCTTCATATTCCATGAAATTGGGAATTAACATTACCTGTAGCCCACAAACAATGAGGAACTATGAAAAAATCTAAAACACGATATTTCACGAGGAAGAGGCCCTATTGTTTTTATATAGACTACAAAAGGAAAAAAGAATTTGCGTAAGTTGGTTGTTGCCTTTCTTTCTCTCTTCAGTCTGCTCTTCGATGCTTGATAGGAACTAACAAGCCTTGAAATTACCTCCCTTTGGGGAATAGACTATGAATACCGATCACCCAGAGTCGCGGTAGAAAGCGGCTCAGTGGGTGGTATAAGTGGACGTATCAGGTAATATGTAAAAATATAATTAATAATGACAACAGTAGCGATGGCATATAAGGAGCGAGTATAAAATATCAAAACAAACACACGAGGACTTACCTTTCCTTGAGAAGTTGGGGAAGCGCCATCCCTTCTTTTCCATCTTTTCCTTGACTCCGCCGAGCTTCTCCTTGAAGCCGCGCCCGCGACCTCCCGACGGGCGGCGCGTCATGGCATCCTTCAAGTCCAGGGACTCGCACTTCACCAGCCGCCCCCGCCCTTTGGGCAGCTGCCTCTCGGCGTTCTGCTTGGGCGAGGACTTCTTCTGCGACCGCCACGAGGTGGCGGGGTCGTCGTGGTTGGTGGGCGTCCGCGGGCGCGAGGGGTCGCAGCCGGCGTGCGGCTCGCACGACGAGTCGGACGCGGACACGGTGAGGCCCGAGTCGGGCGAGGCCGTGCCGTCGTGCCCCTCGGGCCGGATCAGCGTCTCCACGTCCAAGTTGAGGGCGGAGAGCACGCGGCGGTGCCCCGCGCGCACCCGCTCGTACTCGTCCAGCACCTCCTCCACCAGCGAGCGCCGCGACCAGGCGCCGCTCCAGTTCTCGGGAATCTCCTCGTAGATGTTTTCGGACGCCAGGGACCCGCCGTAGCTGTCGGAGTCCTCCATGGCCGCCTGGGCGCGGATCACGTCGGCCGGGCTCAGGATCCCTTCGCCGGCGTAGGAGTACACGCCCTCCTCCTCCTGCTGCAGGTGCGGCACGTGCAGCGGGTTCTTGGCCGAGAAGGGCTCCATGATCTCCAGGGGCTTCTGCGAGCCCATGACCACGAAGCAGGTGCCGTCCTCCTGCGGCGTGTGCTCCGCGCGGTGGCTGTGCGGGCACGGCGTCTCCGGCGAGTGCGGCCGCAGGAAGCACGGGTCCTCGTCCCAACGCCCCGTGGGCGGCGGCGGAGGCGGCGGTTCCCGGAAGCTCATGTACGGCAAGGACTGGTGCCCGTGGGGGTGGTGGTGCAGGCGGCGCGGCGGGGGCGGCGGCAAGGGCGGGTAGGGCGGGAATGTATGGTGGTGGTGGTGGTGCCGCCGCGGCCCCGCCCGCAGGTAGCCAGAGCCCTGCGGCAGCGACAGCGGGCCCGAGAACGGTCCGCTCGCCATGCCCATGAGCGGTCCTCCCGACGGGCCGGCGAAGGAGCCGCTGGGGTTCCTGACGTGGCCGAGGTGGTCGTGGACATGCTGCGTGGGGATCGGGTGGGCCGGCCGGGGCTTGGTGGGGGGAGTGGCGTAGCGCGCCGAGTAGATGGTGAGCTCTGGACCCACCCTGCCCGCCATCACGCCTTCCGGGGGCGCATCACACCTGCGGGAGGAGGCAGCGGGTCAGCAATGGGGGAACAGGAAACTTTTTATAGATCATCAATCAAGTGTCCTTAAACAAACACACACATACACATAGGCTACATATACATCCAAATTCAATGTAAATCATATTCCCCAACGAGCGACAGACTTCCACAAATGGCCGTACTTTTAGTATACAGAAATCAAAAGCTTCAAGTTGGCCGCTTTTGCCATTATATATTTTATATAAGTCAATATGCTATTTTCAATATATAGGTAATTGATTTTGCTGTTACATAAAGGAAAGCAAAACGATATAAATGTATTACAGAATATTGTCAAAAGCAGATTGTTTATTTATATTTTCAAATATATATGTGTGTGTGCGTGTGTGTGTGTGCGTGTGTGTGTGTGCGTGCGTGTGTGTGTGTGTGTGTGCGTGTGTGTGTGTGTGTGTGTGTGTGTGTGTGTGTGTGTGTGTGTGTGTGTGTGTGTGTGTGTGTGTGTGTGTGTGTGTGTGTGTGTGTGTGTGTGTGTGTGTGAATGTATGTATGTATGTATGTATGTATGTATGTATGTATGTATGTATGTATGTATGTATGTATGTATGTATATGTATATGTATGTGTGTGTATATATATATGTATATATATATATATATATATATATATATATATATATATATATATCCCAGTGTTCATATTCTTAAGTAGCATATATTGCCTTAAGCGAATAAACAACAACCAAACTGTCAACACGAAACGGCCTACTTCCATCAGTGTCGCAAACACATGCTTGACGAGAGACGCCAGTGACATCACACCGTCACAATTCGACCAATGTAAACGCATTGCACAGCACATACACGCGTCATGAGCACAGATGTATCATTTCACTATGTCTTCTGTTTCTTCTACACATAAATGGTTTATAAATGATTTTTTGGGAGGGCATAATCACCAAATATTTCCACTGTTTGAATTCAACAAAAGAAAAAAACAAAAAACAAAACCGCACGCAGCCCAAAAGTAGCCACCCGCCGCTACACAAACCCTGACTCGTCACTCCGGTTTCCAAACGCTTCGGCCAAGAGAGATGCCATACAACAAGTCGGCCGCGTGACGCAAGTGCCCGGATGAGCTGAGCAAGGGAAAGCGTGAACCTTTTCCTCACGCTTATTGTTCGCACTTCAGTTTGTTTTTTTGTCACTCTCTGTCACCGGCCTTTGTTGAGAGTCATCACCGTTACCTTTCAGATCATCATCGTCATCATTAATCTTTCGGTGTAAACATTACTCGCGGCGACTCGAGACCTCAATCGCCTTAAAGCAGGCCAGTGTCTC
>NC_091583.1:11654011-11661511 GCF_042767895.1 Penaeus vannamei | reverse complement strand
AGAGAGAGAGAGAGAGAGAGAGAGAGAGAGAGAGAGAGAGAGAGAGAGAGAGAGAGAGAGAGAGAGAGAGAGAGAGAGAGAGAGAGAGAGAGAGAGAGAAAGAGAATGAGAATGAGAATGAGAATGAGAATGAGAATGAGAATGAGAAAGAGAAAGAGAAAGAGAAAGAAGAGAGAAGACAGAAGAAAAAGAGAATGTTAAAAAGAAATAAAGAATGCAAAAACATACAGGAACCAACAGAGAAGAGGAAACGTTACCCTAACCACCGAACTGGCAATTCAACCGAACGGAAAATACACTTCCGAGATCCGCACACCAACCAGACATCCGCCAACCATAAACCTAATTGGTTTCTAAGAGACGTGAGAAAAAGATGATAAAAAGAGTGGACGATGAAAATAAAATGGCAAGGATGTCAAAGGATAAAAAAGGGTGACAATGAGAGTAAAATAGTAAGGATTTTTTTTTTCAATCTCCCTCGTCCTGGTAACGGTCTTCGCGCGCACTCCAGCCGATGAAGTGGAAGCTCAGGTGACACTTCGGGGGTGGCGAGAAGGGGGGGGAGGGAGAGGAATGAAAAGTGCAGGGGGAAGGGAGGGGGATAGAGTGAAGTGTGGGGGGGGGCAGAGGAGAGAGATGGGAAGACATAGAGGGAAGAGGACAGGGTGAATTGGGGGGGATGAAAAGTGTGGGGCGTGAGGGGATGATATTAGAGGGGTGGGGAGAGAGGAAAGGGGTGTGAAGGGAAGGAAAGAGAAAGAAAGGAGATGGTGAGGTAGAGGAAGAGGGAGGAAGGAGGGCGAGAAAGATATCAGGGGATAGGGTAGAGAGAAGGAGTAATGGAGGGAAGAAAATAATGGGGGCGAGACAAAAAAGGAAGTAGAAAAGAGGCACAAGAAAGTAACAGCATGAGAAGAAAAGGAGCGAATGAATGAGAGAGTGGAGGAGAAAAAGAAAAAAGAAGAAGTGGAAAAAGAATGAGATAAATGATGAAAGAGAAACAAAAAACAAGGTACAAAATAAGCTGTAAAGCGCCTCTATATTTGACATTCCAGCGCGTTAAAATGCACACTCAAATATAGATAAACAAAAACAAATATATACACAAATAAATAACGCCGCCATGAAAGAGGCATCTATTTACCAAGGACTAACCACCACATCAATAAAAATAAAAGACTATAACGGATACAGCGAATCAGGAAAGATATTTACTCTGGGATGAATTAGTGAACACGGCGGTCTGTACATAAAACAAATAAATAAAAATATAAATACAGCGGTTGAATATGTACAGGTGGGCCTAGGAACCGTACACCGACCCGTGAATAAAGCTGATATGATATGAAACAAAATATTGATCTTCTTGCAGCATGAAGTGGGGGATCTTCTTACACAGATCAATTTGGGTCGAGAGCGGAGGGAGGGGGTGGGGGAGAGGGGAGAGGAGAAAGGTGAGAGAAGAAAGAAGAGGGGAGAGAGGAGAAGAGAGAGAGAATAGATTGAAGGAAGAGGAGAGGGGGGGGGGGGGTTACCAAGCTGGTTACTTTCCTAAACGAGTGAGTCAGTCTCTCATGCAGCCTCCATGCCACATGAGACTCATAAAGCACGATATTTATTCATACCATTATGCGGCCACGTGCTTCTCGTGTAAATAAAGCCCTATTTGTGACAGAGAATACAATGAGGAGAGGAGTACATTGTGACATACATAGAATAGGTATGAATAGAAATGCGATATTGGAATATCATACGCAGATCTTGCCTTGTGGAGTTATTAATTCACAGACACAGATGTTCCGTCGATGAAAATAACAATAACAATAAATACATAAAAAGAAATAAAAGAAAAAACACAGAAGTGAAACGAGAATAAATAAAAAAGATATTCCAACTCCGACGACTTTGAAAGCCCCCCTCCCCCCCTTCCCCCCAAGAAGGTAAGGCCAGTAAGACGACCCTTCGGCGGTATGCACGTCTGCCTTCCGCGGCCGCCAAGTGACCCCGGCCAGTCGACCCTCCTTCTTGCTCCAGACGCGGCCGCTCTCAACAGTACCTCGGGAGGGCGTGGCTCTCTGCCCTTCCTGCGCCCTCCCTCTACTCGCCCCACGCATAAACTGTCTGCTTTCTAGTCTTTTTTTTTTCCATTGGCCTTTTTCATTTTATTTTACCGTAAGGTGACCCAGCGGCGGCGTGACAGCTCAGGCCCATGGTATAGGTCGCACGAAAGAGCCTTCGCCACCCACACCGGCGCCCTCAGAGGAGTCATTCGCGGTCGCAGACAAACCCAGACGTGCGATGAAGTGGTCCTGGGAGATACGGATAAGGAGGTCAAATGCTCTAGCTGATAAGAGGTCAAGTAGAAAGAGTCACCAGGTTTGTTGTTGTTCGCACGTCGCATTCGTTCTGTCACTCTCTATTGCCCTGCCCTTCTCCCTCTTCTTCTCTTTCTCCCTCTCTCTTTCTCCTTCTCCTCATTCTACCTCTCCCTCTCTTTCTCCTTCTTTCCTTCTTCATCCTTCCCTTTATTTTTCTCTTTCTCTTTATCCTTCTCTTTCTCTTCCTTGTCCTTCTTCTTCAGCCTATGCCTCTACCTCTGCTTCATCCTCTGACTCTCCCTCTCTTTCTCCTTCTCTCCCTCTTTCTTCTTCCCATTATTTTTCTCTTTCTCTTTATCCTTTTCGCTTCTTTCTCCATGTCCTTTTCCTTCAACCTCTGTCTCTACCTCTCCTTCATCCTCTGGCTCTCCCTCTCTTTCTCCCTCATATTCTCTCCCTCTCCCTCTACCCCTTTCTTCACAGTTACCCCATTCAATCTCGCACTCCTAAAACAGACGAAAAACTTTCCAACCAAACTTTAAGTACCATCTTATCACCCTTGTATCATCGTCCCTTGGTGGGTGGTCGTCCTCCCTTCCTCTCGCGCCGAAAGCAAACAAGCAGATCTTCTCACAGAGACAGCTAAATACCACTTTTTTTTCTATCCGTTATAGTACAAGCAAGAGGTCTGGGCGCTCATTACCATCCTTCGAAATATATGCAAATATTCATGGGGAGGTCTCCTACATTTCGGACTACACTGTGGGAGTTGTACCATGTGTTTTTCATCTCCACAAACATAAGTGTTGGTGTACTGTTGGCTGATCATAAGGCGCTCATTTTACACCCACGTATTTTCTATTTGTTGTTTACTTATGACGTATGCATATTTTCTATTTCTTTCTTTCATTTTTAGATTATTTACTTTTATGAAATATATACTTATTTTACTTACCATTCACTTATTTAACACTTACTTAACTTTTCTTTCATTTTTTTATTATTTACATTTATGAAATATTCACTTATCTTACTTATTTACCATTCGCTTCTTTCACTTATTTACCACTCGCTGTTTTCCCGTCCTCTACTTTTTTCACTTATTTACACTTATCTACTTATCCCTCATGAGGCGCGAACAGCCTATAATGGTTTCTCTCTCCACTTTAGGAGTTCGTGTTAGAGTCTTCCCAGCTCCAGCCATGTCTCGTGGCTAGCTCTTCTCTATCTATTTTTATCATCTTTTCCATTGCAGACTTCGAAAACGTAATATACATGCGACATGCAAAGGAGGCGAGATGTAAGAAAGCGATTCTTCTCCCTGCTACACGAATGATAAGAAAAATTATCTTTCATGTTATCTAACTTCCGTCTTGGACTACTTCGTAACTGGCTATTGTTCTGCATTACGCCATGGAATGTCTGTCTTGAGAATATTTCGAGTCAGGTTTATTCTTTTTAGGTGAAATTCTTTGTTCATTTAAATAATAACAGTCTTCGTGTTAGATAAAAGATAATAGCAAATCTGCGACCTTTTTGGGTAGAAATGTCATATATGTATTCAACAAGAATTATTTTGAGAAATTATGTCTATCCACATCGTGCGCATGATTGTTCAACTGCTTGCTTCCAAATGTATGTGAAATTACATGTAGACGTACATGTAAATCACACACATAAACATGTAAATGTAAATTACACAAACATAAACGCATACGGATCACATGAATGTATATATACACATGTATAGTACACGCAAAAATATTTATATAAATACCACACACATGAACAAACACACGTTAACACACGGAATCACATATTCCCTTTACGTCTATCGCCACAATCTAAACTACTCCCAACATCTGCCTCTGCCAGTGACCCCGCACAACCGGCCACCTTAAACAACCCTTCACCTTTGCGTTCAACATCTGCGGCATCCCGTTCCTCCTGGCCCTCACAGCCTCATAATCAACATCCCTGCGGCCTCATAACACCCTCATCAGCGGCGAACTATTCCGGTCATTTTCCCTCCCCTCACACCACCCGCTCGGTTCCCATCCCGCCCTTCACTTCTACTTTTTTTTTTATCTTCTCTCCCTTCCACCCTTCACACGCCTTGCGTAACCAGCCGTCGCTCTCCTGGGTCGAACTCTGATGTTGAGTGTCCACCGAGGAATGCGTGATGCGATAAAAATTTACTGTAAACTTCTTCACTTGCAACGGAAAAAAATGATATCAAACCAAGAGGATTGTTCGTACTTTATCTCGTCTCGATGTTTTTGTTTTCCTTTTATTTCTTCTACAGCAACCGGTTCTCTCAGACTTTGTTATCACCCCTCTCCCCCTTCCTCCTTTCTCACACCCATAAACGCACGCGAGAACGCACGTTGTTTCGGGGTTACGTTTTGTTGAATAAACGTCCTATGAAGTGGACCAATAAAAGCATGAAACGAGGTCATACGTCTGCGGCTGAAGTGGACAACATAGTATTTAAATAATGAATCATCCACAAGTACAAGTTCCTGGAGAGTGAACAAAACCGTTAAGTTGCACACGTTCGCGAGTGGAATCTAGCACGCGGTCGGGCCAGCTGCTCCCGAGGGGTAATTCGTAATGCACCTTTGAAAGCTACGAATCGTGCGTGATCGTCGACCGCCGCCTTGCATTCCGACCCTCTGGCCGGCGCTGTGCATGGCGACGAAATGGGATGGAATAGGACGATCGGAGAGAAAACTTTCCCGGGCGAGGCGACCGCCGCGGCCGGTCCCGTTAGGCGCGTGTTGGACCTTCTGGTCGTTCTCGCGTCGACCTCAAACGCTCGGCTATCTCGGGGAATGGTGTCAAGATTGTTTACACGATCTGACACTACAAGTGATAATATGCCTGAAAGACGTTTTATCTGTTTGTTACAGGTAATGTGATTTTTTACCTGTCAGCTAGGTGATGCGTGTGACGTACAGTAGCTAGTAAGCAGGTCAGGAAAACATTGCTTTTTACTCGTCCCTTTAAAACCTCGTAGTTATCTGATAAATATTCCTATAATCGTGGGTTATGTTTTACACGTGTCACCGCTTTTATATCTAGACCTACATTTATACGACGTTTTCTCTTTGAGATCACAAGCAAGACGGGCTAATGTCATACCCACACCTGCATTATACAATTGTTACTCATTAGACCCGTTTTCTTCTGTTTTCGGAAACAGCCAAATCCATTAACTTTACAAGACAACCCTGGTCAAAGGTTACAAAAAACTGGTTTCCAATAAAAATGAAAATAATGTGGACCGCGATCCAGTGACGTATCCGCATATCTTATCGGTTAAAGAACATTTCCAACTTTTCCGAACTACCTTGTGGCGTCATCACTGTATCCGGGAAGAGACAATGCATTTTTTTCTCTTCCCTCGGGTAAATGTAGCAGCGGCGATGATGCAAAATACAGACAATGAAGACGGTGACATTCCATAAACAGACGGTAATGACATGTACGGTAATGATGACAGCATAAATTTTAAATAAGAATAACATAACTCACCGCTAGCACCGCTATCAAAGAAGGTAATCAGGAATAATAGCAGTTCCGTCCCCAACAATTACATTAAATAACAACAACTACCGGCAAAGAATAATCACACCGCGAGAACGTGTCTCACACAAGGAAATTTCTCAGACTAAATTCCCCGTCTGATGAAGGTCACCATATCTCCCCCCCCCCTCCACCCCCTCCCCATCTTTCCGAAGCAATCCCGTTTACGTTCGAGAAAGCTAGAGACCTTATCAATCACACACGTTTAAACGGCGTTATGAAAGACCACCATTAGTTTCATTACAGACAAAGGTAATGGCGAACCCCCCTTGTGATTTCGTGCGTGCGTATGTGCGTGCTTCACCCTACAGACGGTAGTGTGCAAGTCAAAAAAGTTGGATAATTAGAGGGTTGGCGACTACTCCCTCGCCGTCAGAGAACACAGGCATTCGCGCGATCTCTCGAGCAGTGTCAAGGAGACGGTGTTGAGGGGGTTCTCACGCTCCCCCTTTCCCCGCCTCTCTCTCTCTCTCTCTCTCTCTCTCTCTCTCTCTCTCTCTCTCTCTCTCTCTCTCTCTCTCTCTCTCTCTCTCTCTCTCTCTCTCTCTCTCTCTCTCTCTCTCTCTCGCCCCCTTATCCACTATCATCCTCTCGCTCTCCCTTTCCCTCTCTCTTATCGCCCTTTCGCTCTCCCTTCCCCCTTTTTCTCACCCTCTCGCTCTCCCTTTCCCCTCTCTCTTCTCACCCTCTCGCTCTCCCTTTCCCCTCTCTCTTCTCACCCTCTCGCTCTCTTGTCCCCCTCTCTCTTCTCACCCTCTCGGTCCCCCCTCCCCCTCCTTCTTCTCCCCTCCTCCCTTTCCCTTCTCATCCCCACGCCCTCCCTCCTCCCTCCATCAAACGAGTCCACCCGAATCCCACACTCGGATAAAAGGTCAGCACGTGAATTACATCGCGAGAAACGAGTTGTGTTGTCTCAGCTGAAGTCCAGAGGTCCTCGGTGTGGTGGATGACGACTTTCTGACTTTCTTCTAAAAAAATGGGCGATTAGAAATAATATATAGTTTGTAATTGGTTCGCTTTGTTTAATTTGTATGAATATATTACATGGAAATTCTTTGTATTGAGTTGTGGTGTGGTGGATGTCGACTTTCTGAGTTTCTTCTCCAAAACTGGGCGATTAGAAACAATATATAGTTTGAAATCAGTTCACTTTGTTTAAGTTGTATGGATATATAAACATGGGAATTCTTTGTATTGAATTCTCTGATATATATTGCAACACACGTCTTTTTCAGTTTCGCAAGACTCGCACTTTCAGAGTTGTACGCGAACCAGGACACACGAATACATAAAAATTCACAACACATGTCGCACGGAACCTTACCCAGGTACGAACTGTGTCTAAAATCAAGTAGAATCGTAAATCACTTTCACGTAAGAAAGAGAAGAATAATAAATTGAAAACTAAAATAATATAAAAGGTCGTAACTACAGACAAGTCATATCCAAGAGAGACATGACTCATCCTGTTCTCATCTGTGGGATTGTGCTCCTCCTCTGAAATCCTATAAGGAGAGGTTCGTTGTGGCTTATGCTCCGGCAGGATAGTTACGCTCAAGAAGGCGTGTCAAGAAGGCTAAAGAAGGCCTGGGAA
>NC_091583.1:11634011-11649011 GCF_042767895.1 Penaeus vannamei | reverse complement strand
TAGAGAAGGACAGGGGACATGGAAGTGAGGAAGAAGAGGGGGAGGGAGTGAGTGAGGGGCAAAGAGTGAGAAAGTGAGAAAGTGAGAAAGAGAGAAAGAGAGAAAGAGAGAAAGAAAGAGAGAGAGGGAGAGAGAGAGTCAGAAAGACATTAACCGAAATCCCGCAAAAGAGAAATGAAAATCCTCCCAGCCAATAAACAAAAACTCCAGATCCCCGCGCCGGAAGCTGCCGTTGCTCCCTCCGTCTCCACCTCCACCTCCGCCTCCACCTCTATCTCCGCCTCCACCTGCACCTTCGCCTCCACCTCTACTCCGAGTCCACCTCCGCCATCGCCTCTACTTCCACCTCCGCCTCCACCACCACATCCGCTTCTGCTTCCACCTCTGCCACCTTCACCTCCGTCTCCAGCACCACCACCTCCATCACCACCTCCACCACCACCTCTACCTCCGCCTCCACCACCACCTCTCCGTCCCTCTCGCCGCGAACCGAGAAGAGTCCGAACCGCTCGATACCGGGATTCGGTTACTCTCGGACACTCGACGACGCTGCCGGATTCCACGCGCCAGATGTCACGCTTCGGGGTTAAGTATGTTAGCTGGTATTCGTGTTGCGTGATTTTGTTTTGAACTGCATATTTCGGGTGTTATTTGATGCATGGTAAAGACGAGGCGTGTTATTCGTCTATACGAGTTATTGGTTCTCATTGCGTATAGACGCTGTATGGTGGTTGCTACATGCTCTATTTGCTTTGTTTATTTGTTTGTGTTGCATTTTAGAATTTACACATAGGCTATCTGTTACATATTTTCTATATCATGGATCGTTGTGATGTTATATCCACCTACTTTCCATGGAAGAAATTATACTATTCACAGTATTTTACGCCTAACCTGATCATAACTCTACCACTTCACATAGAAAAACACACTAAAAAAATCCTCCTCGGTACAATAAAAAGCCGCCAAGCCATAAAAATCAAACGAAGCGACCAGTGAACGATTCTTGAACCCCCTCTTCGCCCTCTCTCCCCTCTCAGCATCCGAGGGGCGTGGCTATTTGTCTGCGCTCCCCTTCCGATCACGAAATATCTTGGGAAGCTTCGTGGGTGGGCGGGGGGGAGGGGTAGGAGGAGGAAGAGGAGGAAGAGGAGGAAGAGGAGGAGGAGGAGGAGGAGGAGGAGGAGGAGGAGGAGGAGGAGGAGGAGGAGGAGGAGGAGGAGAAGGAGAAGGAGAAGGAGAAGGAGAAGGAGTAGGAGAAGGAGTAGGAGAAGAAGGGGGAGGAGGGGGAGGAGGGGAGGAGGGGGAGGAGGAGGAGGGAGGAGGAGGAGGAGGAGGAGGAGGAGGAGGAGGAGGAGGAGTGGGATGGAGGCGGGAAGGGGGCGGAGGAGGAGGAGGAGAGGGGAGGGACTGAAGGAAGGGGGTATAGTGTAAGGAGATAAGCGAGGGAGAGGAGAGGATGACATGGAAAGACCGGAGAAGAAGAGGAGGAAAGAAGCGGGGAGGAGAAAAGGAGAGAAAGGGGGGGAAAGAACCGAAATGAAGAAAATCATGGATGGGAAGAGGTGAGTAGGAGGTAAGGGACTGGTATAAGGGAAGGGAAGGTGGCAATGTGAGGAGTGGTGGAAAGAGAGGAGGAGGGAGAGAAGCGAGGGAAAGGAAAGAGGAAGAGAAAGGACGGGCGAGGAAGAGGGCGTGGGGGAGATGAACGCATGGGTGGCGAGGGGGTGACGAAGCGTCGGGCGAAGGTGTCACACGACTTGACACAATTTCGCAACAGGAAAAAGCGAGATGTTTCCAGCAGGTGCGTGCGCCATCGCCGGACCTAATACGCGGTGTTCAAGCAGCGTGGATATCCGGCCGGGTTGCATACACCCTCTTTCTGCCCCAAGCACGGTTGGGAAATGCAGCGACGCACGTGATGCTTGCGGTGGGTTTGGGTGGGCTCGCGGTGGGGCACAGGGTGGGTACTGAGGGGGGGGGGGCAGGGGGGGTATTGAGGGGGGATAGACATAATTGCTAGTACAGAAGAAGGATGTTGGTTGAGGGAGGAGGCGGAGGGAGGAGACGCTGCAAAACCCGGCGTTGCTTTGTTGTTCTTGATTCAGAACGATGACCTCGTCGCGTCAGGCTCAATATACTTCGAAATGGTAACATTAAGGCGTTACGTCGGTCCCATTAAGACCCCGGAAGTCAGAGGGCGGACGGAGCGCCTGGCTCGTAACACGACCAACAAAAACATCTGCTGGGAGTACCTTGACACTGCCCACGTCGCCACTAATGGGCACGGTCGGCCTTGCTAGTTCATCGACCATACAGTCTTGCTCGCTCAAGGTACTGACGGATGGCGTGGGCTGCCCAGCGGGGAGACGGGCATGAGGGGCGTACCCGTGATCAGGGCTCAAGGGCACGGTGTCAGGTGGAAGGAAGCTGAGGTAAAAAGGGAGTGGAAGGCCGGGGAGCGGAGCTAGCTACAGGAGCGGCATTTGCAGTCATAAATGCAAGAATGGGATTGAAATTCTTAATGGGATTAGAATCCGTAATCCTGTCTAATGCAAGACATGATCCGTGTCATCAAGAGCAACCTGAGAGAAGCTGAGCTGGAAGTACCGGAAGGCATGGATGCTTACACCATATCCACTTACTTCACGCGCTGTCATAAAGACGATTGAACCTGCAGGCGGGGCTAAGTTCATGGGCGGGGGGAGGACGGGCGTGCCTCGATATTGGGTGTCAACAACGAAATGGAATCTCATACTGACGCAAGTGTGTCATTTTCATTATAGTCATTACAATTTTCCTATCTGTGCACATCAACGAGAAACATAAGCAAAAATGCCTCTTCTCCAGGTTTTGAAACAATGATTCCAAAAGTATCTTCTTGTAATTTCTTGACTACTGTGATGTTACCCTTTCATCCTAAATCAAAATAACACACTAAACACATCTCAGACTGCAACTATTTCCTCAAACACGTCTTACACGGAAGTACTTTGAACGCGCCGATACATATAACCACACAATTGATCATTTCTTAATTACTATCTCCAACGGCAAACCTCGACCATAATTACACCCATCATTACATAAATACGGGGATTTTGGGATCTATAAGCACAAGGCCGTACTACTGTTTTAGCTCCCGATAGAAAAGGGAACAGAAGAGGGACTTAAGCAGGAATGGGCGCACGCAAGGTAAGGCCCCACCGACCCCCTCCCAAATTATGGAGATGAATTTGACAAGGTTACCTTCTTAGCGCACTATCTGATTTACAACCGCCGAGCTTCGAGTCGAGGCGGCAGTGAGGACAATAACACACTATAAAATGCGTAAATTTATGCGCACTTTAAATGAGAATAAGAGTAAGATAGGTGGTAGGGAGAAGAGAGAGAGAGAGAGAGAGAGAGAGAGAGAGAGAGAGAGAGAGAGAGAGAGAGAGAGAGAGAGAGAGAGAGAGAGAGAGAGAGAGAGAGAGAAAATGAGAGAGAGAGAGAGAAAAGAGAGGGAGAGATGAGGGAGGGAGGAAGGGAATTGAAGAAGAGGGAGAGATAAAGAAAAATGGAGAGGGAGAGAGAGAGAGAAAGAGAAAGAGAGAGAGAGAGAGAGAGAGAGAGAGAGAGAGAGAGAGAGAGAGAAAAGAGAGGGAGAGAAGCCAGTGAAGTCAGTAAGTCAGTGGGTGGACCAGGTCACTGCGATCGCCAGGGAGCAAGATACCTGTTCTCTGCAGGCAAAGTCTCGTGGTTCCCTAGTCGTCTTTTTCCACGTCCGACCTCACCGTCATCTGCGGTTTCCTGGTACATTTCTTCCATCTCAACTGTTTCCGTATTCTGCTTAAATCATCTAACCGTCTACCCACGCATATATTATGGTAAATGATAAGAGAATAATCTAAATAAATCCCTATGAAAAAATATATAAAAAAAATATAGAAAAAAGAAGAAATCGATGGAAAATGATTATTCTACCAAGTCAACATCCCATTTTTTTCCACGAGAGAAAGCACTTTGCGTCACGAGACAGTCAAAACAATCCCGAGCGTGACGCAAGTAGCGCGTGACCCACCGAGGAGAAACCGTCCCATTACGCATGCGCAGTTAGTTTTATGTGACAAAGGGGAGGGGGGGGGGGAAGCTGGAGGCGGTGCTCGTGGGAACAAAATTCACTGTACTTCCTAGTGTCTTGCTCAAAAATGTTTAGTAAATGTAACAAATAAAAACTGATTGCATGCATAGATATACGTCCAAGATGCTCTGCAGCTGAATGAGTCACTTCCGGCGTTGATCTCAACCGTCGGTCAAACACCTAAGGACAAGGACAGAGCGAGGCATACGAAGGCGTAGATGGTGCATGGGGGAGGGGAGGGAGACGGAGGGATGGGGAGGGGGAGGAGGCGATAGCAGAGGGGATACGAGAGGGGGGGGGTGTCTTCAAACGAGGCAGAAAGGTGTGGCCGGGTACACTGCCAAGGTCATATCAACCACACTCCTGCCTACAAAAACTCGGTGATTATTACCCTCAAGATCAATATAAACCTCTCCTCGAAGTTTCGCACTATTGCAAAAATAAACGCAAGAAATACCTACACGTGCATCATTCGAATACGAAGCTAAACATCTGTAATGACGATGATGCTTCCTCTAAAATCACAGAATGGAGGGCATGTGGCGGCTGTTTTGGAGGCGATGCATTGAATGAGACGCTTCTGATGCCATCCGGTGAGCAGGATCCTCTTTCTTTTTTTATATTGTTAGGACATTGGTGTCCAGGATTTGTTTTTTTTTTCTGAGTACTTAATATCAATTGCGTTCGCCTATCATTGCAAGTCTCTACCTCTGTTACTTGTGCAGTGTTGCTTATCTATTCGCACCGATTCAATTTATTTTCATTCACAGCCAACCCATTTCTCATTCGAAAATATATTCGCATCCTGATCCACTTTTATCTGTAAGTTTCCTCATTTTCACTCGTGTCTAGGATTCCTCCAACGGCCCCGCTTTCCCTGGGCTCCTCCGGGATCCTACACATTCCTTCCCTTAACCCAGGCTGCGATATCCTGCCCGTCGCCCCAACTCCCTAGGAACAGACGGCGTCTATCCATACAAGCCCTCCCTCCCACACACCGTCCTCAAGTGTGTCCTTGGTGCGTAAGTCACGTCTGGATATCGGCTTTATTTGCGTTTCTTATCGCAGGCTTTTAATTTTACTTCGCGATACCCAAGGACTTATTAATGATCGGAATAATAAAGAGGCGTGGGGCGGCGTTCAATAAACATGGCAGCCCTAAGACGCAAAAAACAAATAAGTGCGCAACACCGCCCCTGGGGTACTCCAACTTCCGATTCCACTGACGATGTTGCGCACTTGAACTTCGTATAAACTTTTTCACAACTCCCTTGGCTTCTGAACTTGATACTAACATTTCCAGCTTTTCTTTCGCTTAATTCACTAAATGTCAATAGGAACTGCAGGCGAAAGAGGAAGAAGAGCTTCCTTCCTCTTTCCTCTGTCTCTTCTTGTGGCATGCAATAAAAAGTTGCAACAGGCCAGCCTCGAGATCGGTCTCGCGGAGAGGAATGTGAAGGACACAGGGACGTATAAGGACTGCCGGGGTGTACTCTCCCTCTCTCACCCTTGCTCCCTCCAGTACGTGTTTGCCAGCGCCCTTAACAAACAAGCAAATGAAAAACTAAAGGCAACCAAGGAGTATCGCGCCGTCTGTCAGCCCTTCCCCTTTTCCCTTTCCCCTTTTCCCTTTTTACCTTTAAGCCCTTACTCTGTCCCAGTTTAACCCTTTTGGTACAAGGGACAACTAGGTAAGGATGAAAGAGTACGGAGGGAGAGTGGGCAGGTGGGGAGAAAGAGGAAACGTTCAGATACGCGGCAACTGACAAAGGAAGAGGGAAAGTAAAAAAAATAATAGGGAGAGGAAGATGGTGGCGAAGGAGGAGGATGAATAAATCTAATACCCAGTGCTGCTTTCATAAGCAAGTTTCAGTGCTGTTCAGCTGCTCTGTTTACATTTATCTCTATGCGAAACACCTGGAGGGCTGTCTCAGTAATTGTGTGTGTGTGTGTGTGTGTGTGTGTGTGTGTGTGTGTGTGTGTGTGTGTGTGTGTGTGTGTGTGTGTGTGTGTGTGTGTGTGTGTGTGTGTGTGTGTGTGTTTGTGCCCGTGCCCGTGCGCGTCAGTACTGTATACACGTATTCAAAGGTGCGTACATTGAGGGAAAGAAATAAATTACTTCCGTTGCTATTTATTGCAAGTACCTAAGATAAGAAGCAAAACGCAACATGATCTGCGAGGACAGACGGAAACAGTAGAGTGCAGGACAAGAGATGACTCATCTACGGACGATGCTCGCGAGACGCACAAAAACAGGCGGCGCTGGTAACCTATACACCACACAGGTAGTGGGGAGAGGAGAGGAGGGGGGGGGGGCGGAGAAGCACTCAATTGAAATGGAAAGCTGATTGTTCCTGACGACAAGGCAGCGTGTCGACATCGTACAGGAAATATACATTTTAAAAAAACATACTCGAAAATACCCGAAAATGATGAGTAGACAATATACATTTTTTTCTCTTTCCTTTTCAAACTTAAGGATATTAAAACGAATACTCGTACATCCTACCCACTAACTCCTGCAGACTCATTTTTTTCACATTTGCGTTACCGAAGCTCATAATGTTGGGGAATTAGCATAACAAAACCAGTCTCGCCAAGTGGTTTACAAAGCGTGACTTAGTGATCGTTAGAGGTGAACAAGACTGATCAGAAACCATAAAAAAGACATGACGCTATCCGTGAGATGTGGGCAGCCCGGGGCTTTCAAAACAGGGCAGGGCTGACGGCGGAGGGTTGAAGAGGACATAAAACCAGGCAACAAAAGCCCCCAAAAGTCTGAACATTCTAAAGGCATCGGAGTTACGGAGCAAATATCCCTTATATGAAACTGGGCTGCATGAGCCTAGTGAATTAACAAGAGCGAAAGCTAAAGAGACAGAGACACTGAGTGGGAGACAGATACATACACACACACACACACACACACATATATATATATATATATATATATATATATATATATATATATATATATATATATACAGAGAGAGAGAGAGAGAGAGAGAGAGAGAGAGAGAGAGAGAGAGAGAGAGAGAGAGAGAGAGAGAGAGAGAGAGAGAGAGAGAGAGAAAGAGAGCAAGAGAGAGAGGGAAAAAGAGCAAGAGAGAGAGAGAAAGAGAGAGGGACAGGGAAAGAGAGAGAAAGAGAGAGAGGGGGCGAGAGGGGGGAGGGAAGGAGGGAGAGGGAAGGAGGGAGAGAGGGAAGGAGGGAGAGAGGAAAGGAGAGAGGAAAGGAAGGAGAGAGAGAGAGAGAGAGAGAGAGAGAGAGAGAGAGAGAGAGAGAGAGAGAGAGAGAGAGAGAGAGAGAGAGAGAGAGAGAGAGAAGAGAAAAAAAAAGCCGACTACCGCTTCATAAACCCTAGTCCCCCCCCCCTGAAAGAACCCCCTCAACCCCATTAGGCAGCGCAACCTCACGGACAGGTGAGCCCCACGGGGTTGCGACATGAGTGAGGTGACCGTAAGTCCCAGGGGCGTGACTAATCCGACCTCGATTCCCTGCCCACTCGGAGGCGGTGGGCGTGGGGGGCCGTGTGCAACCTAGCTCGCTCCTCCAGTCGACTTTGTTTCCCCGGAGAAGAAATCTTTTGTCTCGTCGTCTCGTTCTTCATGGCCATTGTTGTCCGATTTCTATACTGTCTCAAGAGGTGTATGGAAGAAATATAACCTTTTCATTTCAATACCTGCGATAACAGACGAGTTTGGAAGTTCATCGTAACACCTGTTTATCAATTTATGATTTTGCAATTAATAATATAATCCAAAGTTAATATTTTTTTGAAAATATAGGCCTCGTGTTTTTTAACCTACACGTAAACTTCTCAAATCCATGGTCAGTAACTGCACCTTTACGCAAGAGAACAATTATCTACGCTTTCGAGACATTCTGCCTTATTTTCGTAATCGATTTTCCCTCGCTCGTTAGTCATCAGATCTCCCATGAGGAACGTGACTCATGACGTCGACTCAATTCCCACCTTACATCACCGAAAGGTCAGAGGTCACGAGGGCTGGGGCGCTGTCTGACCCAGGTTGTTTACTGCTGGCCCGCGCCCTGACCCTCTATAAAATTGCTTCTACGGTATATGGTGGGAACCTTTTGACCTAAGAAAAACGGGAAATTAGGTCAAAAAGCAAACAAGAAGAAAAATGCAACCTTGTCGGTCTTTTCATGGCAACGTATCTAAACAAAAGAGAAAACATATCACTGTAATATGAACATTGCTACAATGCAAACGGAATAAAACGAGACGTTTCAGACACATCGAGTTCCGCATCTGATATAGCAAATATCAAAATAGATCACCCGTTTCTGTTTTCATTTTATCTGGGTGTACACGTTCCTACTTTCACATGTACATCCTTGCATTTACATTCTCGTAGTGACAAACAACAAAGTAACACCAAATAACTCCCGCCTGCATTTAACTCTAAAAATCAAATATTTCTCTTTCTCTCTAAAAGAGTTCTTCCTTAATTTTCCTTTCCCAGACCTTTCTAGGGCGGCCGCAAAGAATATTTGTTGTGACCTTCAAACCTCGAGTCCCAAGTTCCGGAAGCGATTTGAGGAAAATTTCACATCATTTGGTTCTTACCGTCATTGGAGAGAGAGAGAGAGAGAGAGAGAGAGAGAGAGAGAGAGAGAGAGAGAGAGAGAGAGAGAGAGAGAGAGAGAGAGAGAGAGAGAGCATTGGACATGGCTTCATTCTTAAATTTACCTATAACCCTTTCTTCCGAAATAACTGTCACAGTATAAATCAGCATTGCAGTTTCTAGCCTACTGGCCGGATGTTTTTGATTCTAAAAATGATTTAATGACAAAATAATGAAATCAATAACAATATATATATATATATATATGTGTGTGTGTGTGTGTGTGTGTGTGTGTGTGTGTGTGTGTGTGTGTGTGTGTGTGTGTGTGTGTGTGTGTTTGTGTGTGTGTGTGTGTGTGTGTGTGTGTGTGTGTGTGTGTGTGTGTGTGTGTGTGTGTGTGTGTGTGTGTGTGTGTGCGCGCGCGTGCGTATGTGTGCGTTGTGTGTGTCCACATATATACGTAAGAGAGAGAGAGAGAGAGAGAGAGAGAGAGAGAGAGAGAAAGATAGAGAGAGAGAGAGAGAGAGAGAGAGAGAGAGAGAGAGAGACTATTAGTCTACGGAGAAAAGGTAAAGAGTACCTGAGAGACTGAAACGGGAATCTGTTTCCTCTTCGTTCAGTGACCGACTTTTCAAAGTTTCTCCCGACGCAGCCGAAACGATTTAAAAACCGCCATTACATCAAATCGGAAGACAAGTTCTGACGAAAATGGTAACCATTTCTTTCTGGTTGTTTAATACTGGTTCTGTACCGAAAAGAAACTGACGCAAGTGATAATACAAAGTGATTGATGCCATAACACTTGTCTCTCCTACCGCATGGGTATTCGACAAGGCCGCGGAGGAAAAGCGTTGGTGTTGGCCTTTCATCATCCGTTAGTGTCTCATGCTTGGAAACGGTCTCTATTCGAGGCGTAAAAAAGCTAAGTCTCGATTTATCTTCATCATCCCTGTATGCATGCAATACGCGTGATGTAGGTGTCAGATCTCAAAGAAAAGGGCCTGAACAAGGGTGGGTGAAGGGAGGTTTAATCTTCATTTGGGAAAAGAATGCATGAAAAATCGTCGATCTTGCTCAGGTACTCCATAGTCCTGGATCAATTTACTCTGAATTTTACAAAACAACCATGAAACTATTTGAAAAAAAAGGATTTCTTAATTCCCCTTTCAGAAAAATCCACGTAATGCCCTGGAATACCAAACCAGGATCACCCGAACAATGAAATAGATCACCTTACTGCCATAAATAGGTCTGTGACCGACAACAGAAGGTAATTTAGGTGAAGGTGATTATTTGTGGGCCTTCCTGGTAGGCCTTGTATGCAGTTCCCACGAACAATCGTTTAAATCGAAGGCCGTTAATTGAGATAGGTCACAGCTTGTGAACTGATGAAGAATCGAATTTCCTTTTTCACTGCGAGATAAACCTATATACATTTGCTCAAAATGTATGTGTATTCTCTTATGCTTACCTATACTACCGTTGTTCCAAAATGCAAAAAGTAAAATTCAACACATAAATGATTGCATTTAATCTGAATAAAAAGCATTTCCCAACACAACTGATCTCATCAAAATCAAATCATCACTGCATGAGGGCGTTGCGAGAGACCTGAGCTTGCAAACGTTATTCAACGGTTTCCCCCTCTAATTAACCCCGGAAAAGGGAATTACGCTAATGACAGCTGAGGTGTGAATGGCGGGGGACAATTAGGGCACAATCTTATCTGGGGCGAAGGAGGAAATGCAGCGAGCCGTGTAATCTGCACGCAAGAATCTCAAGGCGAAAATCGATGCGGTTGAGAAAAAAATGTAAGATATAAATTTAAAAAAAACAACAACATATATCTTAGATAATGATATGAATTTAGAATTCTTTTTGCGGGTCGAGGAATGGTATAAAGAAAAACATACCACGTCAACGGCGAGGCACCATCGCGTGTTGGAGAGCACAGATCTGCGCAAACACCGGACCAGGTCAAGTAGCACTCACTGACTCGAGACAACCTGGGGAGGAGTAGGGAACCACGCACGAACCGCAAAAACCACACACTTCTAGCTCTCTTTCAGTAGACTTCACACCACTAACCCCTTTGTGAACACAACAATAAAAGCCAGTTACCCAAGCCTTGCCTTTCACTGCGTAATGTGGGCTCACGAAATGTCAATCGCATTTCCCTTAATCACACACGACGTTGAATTACCATCAGCTGATTACGTCTTTACCAACCTGGAAGCTCAAGTATAGGCTCAGCGTGGCCTTCAGTTAGGTCTTCCTTCAGCATGATCTTCCTTGTCATTTGCCTTCACAAAAAATAACGCGGAATTTCCTTGTTTTCTCTCATTCTCTCATTCTCTCTCTCTCTCTCTCTCTCTCTCTCTCTCTCTCTCTCTCTCTCTCTCTCTCTCTCTCTCTCTCTCTCTCTCTCTCTCTCTCTCTCTCTCTCTCTCTCTCTCCCTCTCTCTCTCTCTCTCTCTCCCTCTCTCTCTCTCTCTCTCTCTCTCTCTCTCCCTCTCTCCCTCTCTCCCTCTCTCCCTCTCTCCCTCTCTCCCTCTCTCTTTCCTATTTCCTCCTTCACTGAATTATTAATGTAACCGCCCAGTCTCTTTGTTTACCTTCGATTCGGGTTGAGTTAACGTCGACACATTTTCCTCGCTCGTATCGCCTGTCGGGATCTTGTAATTGTTTCTTTCCTTATTTTGTCACTCTCTCTCTTTCGATGTCCATAAGCGTATTCTCCTCCGACAGGGCGTCTTGGTGTGAGTCAGGGAGGCGGGCGGCGAGTCACGGGTGAGTGGAGACAAAGGAACTGTCTTTAAATTGTGCTTTTGTGGTTGTTTCCATTTTTCTGCATGGGTGTCTGTCCACCTGTCTGTTTCTGTGTCAGGTGTCGGCCAGGAAATCTCTATCTCTCTTTATTCTTCTTCTTCTTCTTTTCTCTCTCTCTCTCTCTCTGGAGAGGCTGCAGCAATAGACTGTTCGACAGACATATATACAGACAGACGAATACACTGCATATACTTAAGAAAAAATAAATAAACTAATGTATAAATCTATGATTGAAAAACACGACCTATATTTTAAATAGTATAACCGTAGCTGCCACTTAGGAAAATGAATCATATATCATGCTATATACAGAATAATAGCTATTAATTGTCAACAAATATTCAAATTATTCTTCCCAACCCTTTCCTTCCTCTTTCATTGTTGCCCGAACGGTTCCCCTGGATCTCTAAATATATTTCCAATCATTCATCATCCAATAATTCTTAGCACACTTCACCCTTCCTCCCACATGCAGGGTATCTTACAGTTCGAATTCCGAATCTCTCTTGAGCTACTTTGCCCAAGGTCAAGCGGGGTCTTCAGGGAAATATTTTTGAAAGATTTTTATTATTGTTTTTTCCTCAAAACAATACACGAATTAGCCTTTTCTGAAAGCTTCCAAGGTGCCTCGGAAAATATATAGGAAGCGATAACGTTCAAAACCGCATTCCCAATCAGCTGATCAGACAAAGCCCTCTAACATGGTGGTGAAAATTATTTTTATCACCACTCCTCGGATTTATGTGCGGCTGCCATTCACTTTCGTTAGACCGCCGGCGCGTCATGTCTATATCTCACCAGTCTCGTCACTCAATCAGATGACATCACAGCCCCCTCCCAAAAAGAGGTGGTGACGAAGCCGGGGAAATCTACGAAAGCTGTTCATAGTTAGCCAGATGGTGAACGGCAGAGGGTGATGGACAGCACCAAACAGAAGGAACTGTAGGACGCTTGCGAGGAAGCAGGTCAGGCGAAGTGACAGGACTGATAACAAACAGCAGGTGACGAGCAACAAGCAGCAGAAGCAGGAAGTCCAATTACAGCTCAGTCGACGCAAATTTGATAACAAAGATAAACAGATATAATATCGGGACGGCATATGGAGAGATGTAGGAGCAAACTAAAATTAGATGTAACATGAGAGATTTCATGCGAACTCAAAAGTGACATATCAACATTAATAGATAAGTAAATAGGGCTGAAAAGCAATACTGCTGCAGAAGATATGTCTCTATACATTATATGTGTCTCTCTATATATATACCTATCTACTTACATGCCGATCTCTCCCTTATCTACTGTGCGTGTTTATACATACATATGTGTATATGTGTGTATATAAAATATATTATATATATATATATATATATATATATATATATATATATATATATATATATATATATATATATATATATATCGCTTTAGATTAAATATACAAACCCTCTTTGGTATATTTCCTTTTGTTCAACCTATCTGATGTGGAATTTAATATAACTTAAATATCCTTTCGCTGGTGCCTGGGCTTCATTTTGCTTTTACAACATGAATGTCTGTCATGTCTTTTGAATGAACAATTGAATAATACAAAATAATTCATATAAAAGTCATATCAATGAAATAAGAAAACCTGCTCATGGGAGATCGAGAGTAATGAGCAAAGCAGATGTTGGGCAACCTGGCGGAGCAGGTAAGGGCGAGGAGCAGGCGGGCGGCGCCAGATTCTCTCCTTTTACTTCCTGGGAATATAAACACAGGCATACAGACAGACAGATGCACAGGCAGGCATGGACACACTCTCTCTCTCTTTTTCTCTCTTTCCCCCTCTCTCTCTTCTCTCTTTCTTTCTTTCTCTCTCTCTCTCTCTTTTCTTTCTTTCTTTCTCTCTCTCTCTTTCTTCTTTCTTTCTTTCTCTCTCCCTCTTTCTTTCTTTCTCTTTCTCTCTCTCTCTCTCTCTCTCTTTCTCACTCTTCTTTCTTTCTTTCTTTCTCTCTCTCTCTTCTTTCTTTCGTTCTATATTTCTCTCTCTCTCTATCTCTTTCTCTCTTACACACACACACACACATACACACACACACACACACACACACACACACACACACACACACACACACACACACACACACACACACACACGATGCGCTCACATAAAGCAATTCCGGCGTGGGAACGGTTAGTGAACGCGATAAAATTTCACTTTACAGGTAGCGGACCGAATCAAGCCTAGATAATGAGTTCTGAGACATCCATTACGACGATACATTTTGGCCCTTTCTTGGCGCCCTTCCTTGCGCTTTCTTTCCTTCATTTAACGTAAAATAATGCAATACTGTAATGCCTCGCGAGTTGCCATCTTACCACAAGCAATTTGACTCCTGAAAGTATATTATTATGGTAATATTTCTCTGATCACCTGTTCTGGGCGAGCGTTGGACCGACCAGCTGGTAAATCACGGAAGTACGACACATTAACGACTTGGAGGCATTATCTCACGCACTCCTTCTTTGGGGAGAGTAACGGCGTCGCAGTAGATTCTCGTCGAAGAGAAGTGGGGGAAGGGGGGGAGGGAGAGAGGGAGAGGGACGGAAGGGAGAAGAGGGACGGAGGGAGGGAGATAGATGGAGGGAGGGAGAGGGACGGAGGGAAGGAGAGGGACGGAGGGAGGGAGAGGAACGGAGGGAGGAAGAGGGACGGAGGGAGGAAGAGGGACGGAGGGAGGGGGAGGGACGGAGGGAGGGACAGAGAAGGAGGGAGGGAGAGGGAAGGAGGGAGGGAGAGGGAGGGAGGGAGGGAGGGAGAGAGGGAGAGAGAGAGAGAAAGAGACGTATAGAGAGAGAACGAGAGATGGAGAGAGAAAGAGAAAGAAAGAAAAAAAAAACAGCCTAGGAAGATGCATCATTAAACGATTACAAGTTACAAATAAGTAACGGGAAAAAGTATTGGGGTTCGAGATCCGTGAAAGCTCCGACGACAGCTCATTTCCCCGGAAGGTTCGACGTTTCCATTAGCCAGCTGGCCAAGACACGATCAAAATCCCATTGATCGATAACGGGAAACGTATTAGCACTCGGGATTCGTGAACGTTTTCAGGATACTCCATTCCGCCAATGACTCCCGCGGTTAGATGGAAATCACAATCAAGATACGGTACGATCATGAAAATAGCGATGAGACAATACGCGATCACCATTAAAATCACAATCACGAGGCACGATCCCCATTAAAATCACAACCAGACAATGCAAGATCAACATTTCCCCTTATAACTTTACCCTTTACCCTCCAGCCCCTCACCCCCCCCCCCCCAGTTCTACAACCCATCCAGAGTCTAGTATTCACACGATTGAGTAATTTGGAGTAATTCTGCAACACGACCGCTACGCTCACGTGCGGAACAGTTATGACGTGATCGAGTTACTCCGGAGTGACAGACCGACGCACGAGTGAGTGGGATC
>NC_091583.1:11619011-11624011 GCF_042767895.1 Penaeus vannamei | reverse complement strand
GTGCGTGCGTGCGTCTGGTGAAATTACTGATATTTCAATATTTTCTAATATTCTCATCGGTCATAAATGTTCATACAAAAAAGAAAGTGAAAAGGACGGAAGTACCCTGGGATATTTCTTACAACTGAAATCTACCTCTTTTTGCTTCGAATAATGAAAATAGATGTTGGTTATAATGATGATGACGATATATAATTCTTATCTTTAAATGAATAACAAATATCACCGTGTCTTTAATCATAATCTTAAGAAAATTAATCATGGTATCTACAAGGACAAGAACAACAACAAGAAAAAACAATGACTGTGATAAAAGGTTAGACTAAACGTCAAATATTTTTCTGCGTGAGCCCACTAAATACAAAAACCTAACAACGATTTGCTAACCACCTGCATCGTCCTTGAAACGTGTGTAAGAAAGATCTGTTTACGCACATTTCTCAAGATGACCGTTGCCGCTTGCCCTTCCGACGAGCAGGCCGACGACGGAGAACCAGCGGTGACGTCATTCCATAGCCACAAACCGCGCGGCCAGACGAACGATGATGTATCGTTTTTTTCCTCAACCTTCCTGCGCAACAACTCTAGAAACTTACATTTTTCGTGAATTATATGTATCTATCTAATAGAGTATATAGAGTGTTGATTATTGTTAAGTTTGTTAAGTTATAAATTTGGGATTGTGATTTCTTGACAGGTTTGCAATTTCGCAACCGTTGGCTGGCGCTGGCTTCCCTACTGCCCTGGAGACCGAGATGTTGCTGGGGATGCGGTGCTCCAGGGAATCCCCGACGAGTATTGGAAGGATTCTTAAGATGCACTCGTAAGTATCAGGTTAAATAATCAACGAGGGATCGAGATTCAAATTGATCTCAAGATGAGACTGACAGTGTATAAGTGGTCGATTCAACGGAACTCTCTAGGATGAAGCTTTTTTTTATCCTTTTTTCTCACGGGTTTAGACCGTACTTCACGAAGCGAGGCGGAACTGGCAGGGAAGCCGCACATCACCCCTGTATTTGTGTGCTCGGACTTGACAATGCATAAAAACGGGAGAAAATGAGAGGCGATTTCCGTTAGGTTACTTTTTGCGATCCCCCCTAGCGTGACCGGCGTCGTTTTGCGGCAGGACAGAATCCGTTGCAAATTTACGTCGGTCCCAAAATTGAAGACGTGCTTTATTCAACAGATTTACGCACAATCTCCGTCTGCTCGGTGTGATAGGAGCGCGTGTGTGTCTTCCCGGAGGTTTGTGTAGAGACATGATTTGCATATAAATATAAAGCTAACAAACACTGCATATCCGCAGATACTCAGGCTCCAGGCTCAACGTTTTGCACAAATAATTCATATAAGAAATAATTATTTTCGTCCTTGAACCACTGCCTAAACGACGGAAAGAACAGCAGAGACAAATGACATGAAGTGAAAAAAGGATAAGGATTTATGATGAAAAATCGACAAACTGGAAAATCCTTTATCGTGGAAATGAAATAATTACACTTTATCGCATCTCTAGTCTCCTAACACAAGCCTTAATTAATTAGTATACTGAGGACGATGACCGTTATTTTACTCGAGTGATAAAGCTTAAATAATGGTCACTCTACCATGCGTTGGGAAGTTTCAGGTTGTTTGCCGTCTTACTTTCTTACAGCTACGGTATCCGGGTAATGCGAGGCGGTTTAGGAAATTAGGATCCATTACAAATTTACAATGGAATAAATTTGTAAAATAAAAATCGCAAGGGGGTTATCTCAGACTACATATGTGACACGAAACGTTATTGATCTGACTTATTTGTGTCTTTGTTTGTTAACTTTATCACGTTATAAGGAACTGGACTATTCAGATATTGCCTTGATGTCTCCAAGGGCGGTGCGTGTGTGTGTTTGTAAAAGAGAGAGAGAGAGAGAGAGAGAGAGAGAGAGAGAGAGAGAGAGAGAGAGAGAGAGAGAGAGTGAGAGAGAGAGAGAGAGAGAGAAGGAAAACAGAGACAGAGATAGATAGATAAAGAGAGAGGGGGGGATAAAGAGAGAGAGAGAGATAAAGAGAGAGAGAGAGAGAGAGGGAGAGAGAGAGAGAGAGAGAGAGAGAGAGAGAGAGAGAGAGAGAGAGAGAGAGAGAGAGAGAGAGAGAGAGAGAGAGAGAGAGAGAGAGAGAGAGAAAGACCCCAATCCCTGACTTCTGTAGATCCACTTGAAATTAGCCCTAGCATGAGAAAAAAAACACGGAGTATCTTTTCAACATAACGCAACATCTTTTGTACATTACTTAGGCAAGCTTTCAACAGAAGAACCAGCGGAGATCAATAGACAGCGGTGAAAGTGCTTCTCTCTTTGTTTAATTCTCTTCGAGCATGTCTTCATCTTTTCATTGTGTTTCATTTAAGAGTTGACGGTTAAAGGTTCCGTCCAAAGTGTCAGATGGCTTAAGGCGCCCTCTTCGACCCTGGCATTAGTCGATCTATTGGCTTATCGACAGCTGGATTTAAGAGCATTAATGGCAAGATGAATAACTTATATAAAACCTTTGGCTTATTTCTCACGTCATTTTTATCTTCTATAGACGTCACGAATACACAGAACAGTGTACAGAAAATACATTAAGAACAATATACAGGGAAGTACGTGGGACAAATAATTATCAAATAGCTAAAGGAAATACAATAAGACCATAAAGGAAATAACGCCAGAATTCCCTTACAGATTAGAGAAGCCAAAAAACAACCTGTTGAACCACGACCATCTGCCTTATTTAAGATCAGACACTGCACAGCGAAAATACAAAAGACGAAAAGAAGAAAAAGCGAAATGAAAAACGGTCAAGCGCGCTACCCCCCCCCCCCCCTCCCCCCCGCTCCTTTTCCACTCGTGACAGAAAAACGAACCTTGAGCTCTGCGTTGTACTCTCTTGTGCATGCGAACCGGTAATTACCCAGTCTTCGTTCTTATTCCTCTGTTTCACGTGTTCACAGGCAGAACGGGAGATAAAGAGAGGGTACGAACATAGTAAACAGTAAATCAGAAAGAAAAGAAAAAAAAAGAAAGAAAGAAGAAAAGATGGTGATCAGTGATATAAAAGTAAACTGCATTTAACCTATTAATCAAAATTTGTTATGAGACGCAACCCTGATGTGTAACAGAACCAGAGCAGGAAGGAAAATTTTACGTTTCCGATTTTTCAGGAAAAAAACGACACCCGGTGAAACAGCACAAACTATGCAAGCTTAATGCAGTAAAAAGTCTAATGGGGCAAACAGAAAACGAGAATGAGAAAAAAAACATAAAAAAACAGGGAAAAACGCATTTAACTAACTCAAAAGCTTTCCTGTGCATGACTTTTTTTTCTACGACAGCAAGCACAACTACACACACGATCGGAATTTCTCCCGTGGATTACAGGACAGGTTCCTTGTGTACATTAGCTTCCTGACTCATGTAACCTCCAGCTGACCCATGAAATAAACCAAACGGGCCTTCTTCTTTATATAAATTTGAGTGATTTAGCCATACTACGTAGTGGAATACTGTTATTTCAAGTCCTGAGATGAATAGCATATATATATATATATATATATATATATATATATATATATATATATATATATATATATATATATATACATTTATTTATGTATATATATGTATATATATGTATATATATAACAGATATATATATATATATATATATATATATATATTTATATATATTCACACCAGCACACACACACACACACACACACACACACACACACACACACACACACACACACACACACACACACACACACACACACACACACACATATATATATATGTATATATACATATATATTTATCTATTTATCTATCGATCTATATACATACCACATTCCATAGAAACCAACAGGGCGTTAAATCCTCGATAAAAAAAAAAAAAAAAAAAAAAAAAAAAAAAAAAAAAAACATTGGATAACTTATTCTCTCTTGAAATGTCAGTAATTACTCCATGAAGTTTTCTTTTCAATCCATTTACTTCTCCAACACGACAACTTAATCTATAATCAAATTATATAATTTCAGAGCGGTGACTTTTATCTAACTACACGCCGCCGGTGAAATAATTACATATTGTGATAAACAGACCGCCGCAGATACTTCTCGAGTCCTTTCGTTCACAAAGGCCTGAACAACAACCATGAAGCCATTAGCGGCCTTCTTTATCATCATGCAAGTACATTAATTTTCAGAAGACAGCACGGTCATGCACAATTTTCGGTATTTTTTTATATTTGGTACAGACGGTGACCATTCCAGCAGCTGACACTTGCTACAGGAGGATAAATTCTGCCATTTTTCATATGCTATAACAACCTGTAACCGGACAAGTTGTTTATATTTATTTAACCTAACGAACGATGTTTAAAGTTGAGCGTGTGATAGAGAGCATCAAAATTTTCCTCGGATTGAACAGTGTGTGAACTTTACTGTATTTTCATTTGCTATAATAATCTGTAACCGAGTAAGTTGTTTATATTTATCTAACCTAACGAACGATACCTAAAGTTCAGCGTGTGATGAAGAGCACCACAATATGTCCTCGGATAAGTCTCTCCCCACACAACCCACTTTAGGACGCAACTTAAGTCCTCTTTCAGAAGCAGTGGGCGGGGGACTCCGGGGGGACAGGTGGGGGAGTTTTGCAACGTTCAAGAGCGGAGCGGAGTGGGACAGAAGGCTGGGCCGGCGGTTGTCCCGCGTGGCAGCTTTGTTGAGGGTTTTCAGGGGGGAGTGGTCATTCGCTACCCGCCCTCGGTGTAAATGTGATGAAAGATGGAGGGCTGCGTGTGGGATAGGGGGAGAAGCTGTGTGTGTGTGTGTGTGTGTGTGTGTGTGTGTGTGTGTGTGTGTGTGTGTGTGTGTGTGTGTGTGTGTGTGTGTGTGTGTGTGTGTGTGTGTGTGTGTGTGTGTGTAAACCAAGCAGAGAACAGGTAAGCAAAGCGCAAACCGGCATAAAGC
>NC_091583.1:11606511-11614011 GCF_042767895.1 Penaeus vannamei | reverse complement strand
GATGTACTGCCAATGGAAATGCAATGTCCGCACTGTAAAATATCATGTCATTACAGAAATGACATGGCACCAGTAGGTTTCTGGTGCATGGAAAAGGATTCAGAAAACAAAACGGAGAAAGCAGTGTATTACTGTAAGCGATCGCAATTCCAACAACGACCTGGTATACCCCGACGATCCCAGTGACCCACAGCCTAGCACGTCTGGAGTTGATGCTTCAGGTAAGATGAGGTTAAAACTACTCCTGGGTCTGGGCTCTCTCCTACCGGAACATACGAAGTGAAGATTTTGCAGACCAGGCGGGGGTGGGCGGGCAGCACCACCTGAAAGGGGGTAAAAGGGGGCGAAGCCTCCTATATCCACAGAAAACGTTAGATGCCTGGTTTGCCCGGGCTTTATCCTGCCGGAACATATAAGGTGAAGATTTTGAAGACCAGGCGGGGGGTAGGGGGTTTAAGGGGGCGGAGCCCCCTAAACAACAGGGAAATGTGTTGATACACTACGCTTACTAGTATTCTACTGATATTTCTCGAAATGTAGGCCTATCATGCCCTCCCCAGCCATTGAGACCGATATCATAGTTATGCTTCTTTTGCGAAGGAAATGAGTGCTACATTCGATGGATACACAACGAAAGCTATTGGAGATTTATTCTACTCACCAAAAATGGTGTCGGGTTGCATTTCCAAATTTACCTAAAAGTTCTATGCTGCTTTCATCTTCATTATCAGCCTGTAGCCGTATTAACTAAAATAAATCTAATCATTCAACCCTAATAAGGTAACTAATGACATGACATCCACTACTGCCACTGAAACTGAAATGACATCTTGGATTTTCACTTGGATTTCTGAAGTGTCGAATATATAACATTAGCGTAAAATATTGATATGTAACATACTAAAATCAATGAGATAAAAATCTAGTTACACTACGGAATGTTTTAGGAGTCATATTATTTACCCCTCTAGATCTGTAACAGTTGATTCAATGAATGAAAAAATAATGACCACAGTGGAATAGTATCACCAGTGATATACTTTTTTTTTTCTTTCTTTTTTCTTACAGCTGAAGTTAATAGTTTACCGCTAAGGATTTTTAGATTGTGCCAGTATATATCCATCAAATTTGCATCACTTCTGACAGAGTATTATTTCATTGTTTTCACTGAGTTACACAATTGTATTTTTTTCAGAAAATGGGATTCTTAGAACTTTAGAAGTCTCGTTGACCATATCACTGAATATAAAGTATCATTCATAATCCATGTACTAGATTTATCTGCACACGAAATAAAGGTTGGGGAAATGTCTCCCAGCATTTTACACTTTACGGATTCATATATCATTATAAAGCTGCTGAATTATTTACTACTTTATATCGGGTATATTCAGTATCTAGAACGTATGGTTAAAACAATGATTACAAAATGTTTGAAATCCACAGTACATATGCAGCGACGTCTGGTACGATGGCGCCAAGACTTTTCTTTGTATGTTGATACTATCATTTGTTTTGTATCTCCATTTTCCAAAGGGGATTGATAATGAAATGTTAATCACATCACCTCATGTATTTCCAAAAGAGCTTAATAAGCGGCTATTGAATTTTAATAAGGACACTGCCTCACATAATCTGAGTTATTTAATCTCTATTCCATGTATATCACTTTTCCACACAATAATTAGTTGAATTTGATGGTAATAGGGGAACAGGCTGTTATTTAGGAACAGCAAGAACGCAATTAAATGCAAATATATTTTTTCTATGATTTTATAAACAGTATATTCCCCATAGAGAAAGCGCCAAGAAAGATTTGTTCATAATATTTCTGAAAAGATATACATAATGTTCGTTTCGTTGGCTACGAGAAATTGGTATAACTAATATTGCTTGAAAGATGCATTGAAAATTATCACGATCATATCATTATAATGAAATTCTTGTTACTTATGAGTTATAATCTTTAATTAGAGTATGAAATTCTCGGCATGTGAAGGATATTTTATTCAAATGAGTTATATCTAATTATCCCTAGTTCTTCACCTAGCCATGTTCTCTCTACTTAAAACCATATTGCGCTTTTCTAATGGCATTAAGTAAGTGGTGTGATTAAACGCAAAAAATAGTTAAGAATGGAACATGCAAATTTTACCTCAAGCTATGATATAAACAATATTATAAACAATGGCCACCCTAAGCGTCAGTAGATGTTACACACACACATATATATTTGTATATATACATATATATATATATATCTATATATATATATATATATATATATATATATATATATATATACACACATATTTATATATATGTATATATATACATACACACACACATACACACACACACACACACACACACACACATATATATATATATATATATATATATATATATATATATATATATATATACACATGTATAAACATATACATATATATGTATATGTATATGCACACACACACACACACACACACATACACACACACACACACACACACGCACATACACACACATACACACACACACACACACACACACACACACACACACACACACACACACACATATATATACATATATATATATATATATATATATATATATATATATATATATTTATATATACGTATATATATGTATATGTATATATATATATATATATATATATATATATATATATATATATATATATATATATATATATATATAAGAAATTATGATTGTAAGAACACCATAATAGGGAGGAAGGTTAAAAAGAAAAATGTAGACACATTTTTTCAGACTGAACTCATTGTATTTGCATATCTTTAATGAGAACAGCGATATTTTTGGTGTTTGTTGAAATCACATGCATAATGTGCGAGAAAATCCAATGCAAATCTTATGACCATAGTGCTTTACGCCCTTAGTGTTTATCAGAGTGGACATCATAGTAAAGAGAAGAGTAAGCTCGATTAAATATAAATATAGGAATACCTTACCGGTGCAATAATTTAACATTCATAAATAGAAAATGGACCATCGATTTATCATGACAATACGAAAGCTTTACCCGTGCAATAATTTGTAAGGAAACCTCTAGTATTTCTAGAAGTTGAGGTAAAACTCCCTCTCACTTCATTAGTGTGCATTGTGCAGGTACAATTAGGGGAAGCGTTCGTGTCCAAGATCGAGGCCTCGAAACAACGTTAAGAATCGAGTTATTTGAACCCTGAGCCAGGAATTTCGACAAATCTGAAACGACTTAATGTTCATAAGTCGCCTCGTCAGTCTTAGCGACCAAAGAGTCCGAGCAAATCCTCATCTGCAATGTTGCTCGTGTCAACGCTCGAACTCTGGCCAGGAGTGGGCCGGGGTTTTGAAGCAAGAGGCTCGAAATCCTCCTGGTCATCTTGGAAGACCTCCTTGCAGGCGGGGCCCTCGAGCGTCTCCTGCGGGAGGCACACTCGCAGGCATTCCGCTAAGGTTGCGTAGCTCGACTCTAAACCTTCGTCTCCGCATCCGCCATAGAGGAAGCAATCACACTGGTCATTGGTTTCGTTGTAGTAGTACCTAAGGAAATAAAAGTGGTGTTAAACAGTACACGCTTATGCACACACGCGCACTCACACGCACACACACACACACACACACACACACACACACACACACACACACACACACACACACATATATATATATATATATATATATATATATATATATATATATATATATATATATATATATATATAATTTTCAAAGATAAAAAATCGTACGATAATGTGCCGAGACCGGAGATATGTATGAGATAGAAGGGAGTAACTGAAAAGTAAGACTGATGAAAGATATGTACAAGGATGCAACAACCCAAGCCATCAACTGCCTTGGACCAACAGACGTCTTTCATGTTATTGTCGGATTTCATGAAGGGTCTTCCGGGTCCATAAATCCCTCATTATAGACGCATTGATCCACAGAATCAAGGGTCGTTTTCAGATGAAATAGTACTAGTATGTGAGACAAGAGGAGAGTTCGAGATAGTCAGATCAGTGGAAAGGGAACTAGAATATAAAGGTTTCAAGATCAACGTTATGCACACATAACACTTCTGGTAAAACGGAAAAGGCAAAGTGAACGAAGTTATGATCCAAAAATACGTTAAACGAGTTGCTGCGTTTACGTATCTTGGCTCGAATGTAACCGAGAGTCGAAATCTGGATGGATAACTATGCTATAGGATACAGAGTATTGTGTGACAGGATTTGCGTAAGAATGAAAGGTAAACTATAAAGCAATGCTCTTGGGAATTTAAATGAGGCGGCATAAAAAAGTAAAAGATAGGAAAATAATGAAGCGGAAATTCACATAGTAAGATATTCAGTCACGAGAAGTGACATGATCAAAAATAAAATAATTATCCAAAACGAAACAGGTGAAAAGACTCCAGTTGTCCGGGCATGCCATGGGAAAGGACGACGCGTTTGTAAGAAGAAGAATCAGGAAGTAAAATATTGAAGGAGAGAGAAGACGAGACAGGCCAAGACTCGGACGCAGAGGCTCCATTGACAATATTGACTTGCAAAAGAATTGTTTAGCCAGCGATGCAGCACGTGACAGAAACAGGTGCAGAAGACAAACGAGGAATAGCGACCCAAATACGGAAATGGAAATAAAGTTTAAGAAAATAAGAAGGAAGTCCTCGTTAACATTATGGTGCAATATGGACGTGCGACCCTGCAAAACATCCCTTGATTAGTGGTTCCTTGTTCAAAAAGATTCCATACAAAATGCTGTGCTTTATGCGAAAGCCATACCAGCTCACTAAGCGATTTTCATCATACTAACAAATAGGCATTTTTTTCTCCTAATGCAAAATATTCCATGCTTTATGTCAACACATTGCTATATTCTTATCAAAGACATCAGATTCTGCAGGACCCCCACAACTGTAAAATCACTTGGTTTCAAACCCTACCTCGGGAAGGCCCCTCTGCATGTTCCTGGGGAGGGCATTTTCCCACAAAGTGTATGACGGTTTGTTGGTGCCTTTCCCGGGGTGTGTTGGTTCGATGCCACACTGACGGATTCTCCAGCTGTTTGTTGTGTTACGCTTTTGTTTTGTGATGCACCATTTTCACTGTCGGGTCTTGCAGGAAGCGCTGGTTGAGCCCCCGGAGCCTGTTGAATGTTCTCTTATTTAGGTTGTATTGGACAATCGTAGGTTTCAAGGTTGTAATTCAAATGTTCCTATTTTATGTAAATTCAACAATATGTTTTGTGGTAATGATAGTAAAATGACTTGTATACTTTTATTACGTGAACAATGAAGTCTTCAATACCTACAAAAAAATGCACGATTCATGTGTACGAAATCACCATATAGATACACATACATGAATGCATATGATAGTTTTAACACAGTAGATCCCAGTATGAAGTGAAGGTTGAGAGGAGACACTGTTAATGAATGTGGATTATTTACAGAAGCGAGAACGTGAATGAAAAATGATTTTACAACGCTGTGATAAATGACCAACCACATAAAGCGAGTCTGGCCGTTAATGGCGTTCAATGCAACACAAGTACATCTTTAACAAATTAGCTCATTAAACGCATAGAGACACTGCTCAGTTTGTAATTAAACCCAACAGCAACGGTTGAAAAATGCATTATTCCTAGTCTATACGTTAGAAGGAAAAAAATCATTGGGACGGGGAATACAAACGCTGAAGTTTCAAGTACATACTGTAGACTCAGTTTTATCTGAATGCGTTTATCTTTTAATTCATTATGCAGTGAATCCCGCGAATATCAACTTGCTGAATAGCACTGATTTAAATCTACATGCCAAACCGCAAGATCCAAGCTTTTAAGAGACGACAGCTCGTTACAAACGATTTACCAAATAGTGTTAGTTTCCTAATACCTTAGACATCTTTTTTATTTCCACAACTAATGTAAACACAGGCAGTGTAAAAAAATAATGGATCACATTTTTTTTCTTATATAAAAAGATACTCCCACAATCTCCACGAAGCCGTTTCTCTTTCAGCAAAATCCACAGCAATCAAAAGGCGAAAAGAAGTTCGCTATCGGAAATATGGGAAGTGTCGGCAAAGGGCTGGCCACCCACCGTCCCGGACGTGATGGACGGGGCAGGCAAAGACGGCAAGGACGCAGCTGGCTCGAACAAGATATCGTCGTCTTGGAACACCTTCTTGCAGTTGGGTCCTTCGAACTGGATGGCCGGAAGGCACGTTGCCCGGCACTCGTTTAGCGTCGAGTAGCTCGATTCGAGGCCCTCGTCCCCACAGCCACCATAGAGGAAGCAGTCGCACTGGTTCGTTTGCGTGTTGAAGTAGTACCTGTTGGATAAGGAATGGCGTTAAAGTTTTTCCGCTGTTTCATTTTTGGCTCTGCAATTCTTATGAATGTAATGCCAGACTCCACTAGCATAAATATAATTTTGCCAGCCTGTTATTTCGTCGTTTCGGTATTCCTTGAAAATTATTGATAATAAACGCAAACATTTATATATTGTAATATCCACGTTCGTTTTATACAACAATGCAAAGGCTTCTGGCAAAATACTCTTAAATCCTTTTTCTGATTTAATAACTATACAGCTTTGCTTATACTCCAAGAATAAGTGAATAAGAATTGTGTTTCAATAAAAGGCACCAATCAATATGTCTGCCTTCTGAATAATGAAAGAGCATAGTAACAAAAGCTACAACTCGCTCAAACTTACCTCGGGAATGCTGCTCGACATTCGCCTGGGTCGGGAATCACCCCGCACAGGAAGTGGCGTCCCGCTGGCCTGGCCGCGAACTGCGGTGACGTTGCATTGCTCCTCTGGAGATGGCCTGCAGACTGTGGCTGCTGTGAACCACCTGTCCGTCGGCTGTCAAATTGTTGTCGAGATGGTTGTGCTTGTGATAAACTTGGTTGTTGATTGTTGACTTGCTGAGCGGGTTGCCTCAGTGGGGAACCTGCTTGATTTCTGATTGGCTGCAATGGCTGTGTCTGTGAGGAACCAGCCGGTTGGTTGACCTTTTGAGGTGCTATTTGTCTTGACTGACTGTTTTGGGAATTAATGGGTTGTGGTTGAGACGGCTGAGCTTGCGGCAATCTTGGTTTTTGATTACTAAACAGCAGAGACGACTGAGCTTGCGGCAATCTTGGTTTTTGATTACTAAACAGCAGAGACGACTGAGCTTGCGGCAATCTTGGCTGTTGATTATCAAACAGCAGAGACGGCTGTGCTTGTCGAGAACCAGCCAGTTGGTTGTTGAACCTTTGTGGTGCTGGCTGCACTGGTTGATTGCTGAACTGCTGCTGAGGCGTTGGTTGTGGCTGAGGGGCCCGGACTGGTGAAGGCTGCTGCGGCGCTGAGTTTCGCAGAAGAGGGGAGCCAACTTGACCGTTGCTTCGCCGCGTTAAGTGGTCCCCTCGAAACATGAAATGTTGCCTGGCCAATGGCTGGCCAAAAGAGACGGCAGC
>NC_091583.1:11554011-11581511 GCF_042767895.1 Penaeus vannamei | reverse complement strand
GTAGCACATTCCATTACCTACAACATATGTATCACTACACACATGGAGGATATTCGCCTTTGAAAATTACAGATATTGCAGAAATATGTCAACATTTGTAGCTGAATACATGTTAACAATAATGAACATGACCCAGACCATGATTGTTTGTGTGTTTTGCATAGGCTGAAATCTCCAAAATGTGCATTCTAGACTGGTTTCTTGTTGATAAGGAATACCACAAGATCTATCTTGCCAGAATGAATAAGGAGAAGATAGGCCTTTGAGGGAATACCCATTCGTGAGAGGCAGTATTGTATTTACAATAGTCCTTTAAACCTACCTTAACATTACAGAGGAGATATACCAAAGTAAAAAATAACATTTCTCTTTATGGTAATAATCCACAAACAGTAATCTGTATGATTGGTTAATTCAGTTTTATAGGTACTATAAAAAATAGAATAATTAAAAACATAAAAAATTGGTTAAAGATGTGAATCTGAATTTTAGATGCTAAAAAGATGTCAGAGATGTGGTAAAAGAATAGAACTTTCCTGCCTCAAAATGAGACTAATTTATATGTTATGAATGTAATGTTTCATTGTATATCTTACTTATGTTACTTTTAGAAAGTTTTTTTTTAAAGGATATTATATAACTTAAAAAGTTCTCTCATTTAAGTGTATATGCTTATTTATTTTATTTGATGTTATTTTTTTTTCATCAGTAGATATTGTTTTTTTCAGATATTTACCAGTATATGAGGAAGATTGGAATTAAGATGGGCATTTAAAGTGATTCATCAAGATGGCAGATGATGTGTAAGTAAAGCTAATCATAATTAGCATTATTTTATGGCTGTTTCATGAATATATGATATAGTATCCATAAGATGTGTCTACACAATTGCAATATTCTCCTTTGTGAGAAGGCACAATGCACTTTTTAGCCTTTAATTTTCATTCCTTCTTTTCTAGAATGTGCTTTTTATTTTCATAATATTATGCATGATATATATGTATGTATATGCATACTGTGTTTGGGTATGGTTGTACTATAACTCTTCATAAACTGTACATATACATTGATTCATCTATATAATAATTTTCAGATCTGGGAACAGCCAAAATACTGCCCTGAGAGACAAGTTTGTCTCAGTGGTTGGTCCTGTGTTTGAAGGTGGTGAGGAAGCAAATATACTTACACTTTTGACTTCTTTAGCAAATGTCTGTAGACATGATGAAGGCTTGGTTGTTACAGCCCCTGTTAACATCACCAATGTTAATGAAGCTAATGGCCACAAAAGCTCAAAAGCCTTGGAATGTGATAAGACTTCAGGTACAGCTATAATGTGGTATTTACTTATTTATCTAGATACTTTTCCTCACCTGTTTGATGCATATGCAGGAAATAGAATACTGTAAATTAAATATTTTGGTCTTCATAGTGAAGCAGAAATTGTGTGATATTTTAAATCTCATATTTGTCAAAACTTTCAACAGAATTTACCTGCTGGCTGATAGCAGAACTAGTAACAGTGGAAGGGTCAGAAACTGTAAACAAGGCAAATGTAAACCTGCAAGTGACCATCATGCGTATTTTAGCAACTCGCAGTCCTCTATTGTTTTCTGGAGTGATGGCCGATTACATCAACATTGGACTAGGTAATAGCAGAATGATTCCTATGAAATACTTTATTTTCTCTGTTTTTAGGAATAGTTTTCAAATAAAAAGTTACAAATTTCTTTAATTTTTTGTTGTTATTAAAGTTTCAAATCAGAGAAACCAAAGTTTTATCCTGTGCTTTTATTTGAATGATCAATTTACTTTTGCTTTACTTGGGAATTTGAAATCTCTTATACATTTTAAGAAAATATGATTGACCTGAAATGTCTTTTTATTGTTTCATTTTCAAAATTAATTGTTCAGAGGGAAAAGAAGTTCTCTTTGAGGAGGGCACTGTTGTTTGCCAGTGCTTTTCTTCGGTGATCAGAAGGAATGATGCCCATCCAGTTCCCAAAACCATCACCTTTGTGGATGACTCAAAACTGGATCGTATTCTCACAACAATTATCATGGTAAGAAACAGTGTGGGGAGAGTGTTTTTCTAACTGGCCTTGTTATGAAAGAAATTAAGAAAAATTTATATATCCATTTTTTCTTTTCATTTATTGATTTGTTTTTTCTTCATTATGTTACTTATTTAATTTTACAGGTTCTTAGCCAGCTGGGATCCTTTATAGACCAATATTGCTGGCAGATGATGGATCGAGTGTGGCTACTCATCTGCTCATGTTTGGAAGGTGGAGATGAGAAACTGAAGGTTGCTGCTCTTGGTGCAGTCACAGTTCTTATAGACAGCTGTAGTGTCCCAAAAAGTAATGAGGTAAGAAATATATTTTAATATATGTTTTTTTCAGGAAATCATAACAAGCAGTTAATGAATTTTGTTGATTTCTAATTTTGCTTATGATTTTGATAGTCTTCTGTGAATACTTATTTCCTAGGGCATTACTACTATGATTTTTAAATATATGTAGCATCATTTTTGTCATAATATTGATATATGTGCAGTGATGTATTTCGTAGATTTTGAATTCATGTCTTCTTTTGACAGAGACTAGACTACTTGATGCAGTGTGTTAGTGCCTTATTGTCTGGGGTGTTGGATGGGAGTGGATCTGGGGAGAACACAGGGAAAATCATCAAGGATTTGCCTGGCACACATCAGCAAAATGTTCAGAAGGAAGCAGACAATATACTCCCTGAACATTTAGCTAAAGTGATACATGTCTTACTTCAGCATATTCCCTTTTTCTTACCAATATTTCAAGAGGAAATGCTACAGAAAACTTCAATTTGTCTTCAGAAAGCAGAAGGACTTAAAAAAATACCAGGTATATATTTACAAAATTATTTAAGGATATATGTCAAGCATCAGGTTCCTGATGTATCTCTGAATATTAAATTTCATATCATATATGGTATTGAAGATCTGTCAGAAATTAGACACATAGATAATTGGTTCTGTAATAATATAATGAATATCATTTTAAAACAGAAACTCTAAGAGCAGAACTTTTGAAGTGTCACTGTGTACTGCTTGATGCTTTGACATCATCACCGTGTGTTCAGGATGCTCAGGAGGCCATGTATTTATGTGCTGAAGAAAATATAATGCTAAAAGAGGTAATGATAATCATTGACTTGTTTTATGTAGAAAAGTTAGTAAGCATGTGATTTTTTTCCTGATTTAAAACATTATGAGTGATAAATGTTTGAGATATATTGGCTAGAGATAGCATATGAGGTATAATGATAGAGCAAATCATTCTGTTGCAGGTTTCAAAGTTTATCCTGAAGAGGATAGTGGTTAGAGATTTGCTGGAGGCATTGCCAAGCCATGCTATTCAAAGCCAACAACAGGAGATATCGCGCAGCCAGTCTCGAAAAAGGCGTTTGTCTGAGACGTAAGTTTACACAAAGTTTCATTTCAATTTTTGTTTCTGAAAAAAGAGGGAAAAGTTTAAGGAAAACTTGGATTCTGAAATGGTTTATTTATGGAAGCTACTAGTTGTATAGAACTTTGTACTGAGAGCGCAACTTTGGAGAGCTAAGATTCTCATTTCCCTTAATTTCCCAGACTATCATTTTTTTCTGATCTGAAGATGATTTTGAAGTTTTTGTTTTACTGAACAGTGAGAGTGCGCAGCCAACTATAAGTGTAGTGACCATAAGCAAGCTATGGAAGCAAGCCTTACAGACAATGGGCAATGTATTGTCAGACTGGACAGATGGTACAAGTGCACTAGACCTAGACCATGTAAAGGCACTGGGAGAGATCATCTGTACTGCAGGCCGTGTCATTACCAACATCCCAAATGCCCAGGTTATTTATTAGAATTTTTTTTTTCTTCTTTTAATGTAAACTCAGAAACTTTGTGTTAAAACACAAATGCAGTTCTGCATGCATTAGCTGAAAGCCACAAATTATTTGTTTTCAGTTTACAGATTGCTATATATAGTAATTGAAAATATTGTTTTAGTGCCTGTATGATTGATTTTCCCTTTTTAATATTTTAATCATTATTTATGTGCTTATTTACCTTTTAGGTCACACTACAATTTTTCCCTGACTCCTGGGTAACTGTGGCTGCAGATTCCCTAGCTACAATCATGGCTGAGGCAGACAATGTAAACATTGTAAGTATTTTTCAGGGTGAATTTCTAATTGAAAAAGTATTATTGATTATCTTAATACATTTGATCTCATGGCTTGTATAATGCTTTTAAATGTGGCTCACATGAACAGTTGTATAGTATCAGTGTTCATTGCCTCCCCTTTTTATTGTTATCTCCTATTCTGCATAAATATTTTTTGCTATTTTCCAAGGTCTATTTTTGTCATTTTTTATGCTGTATCAAGATGGTAATGGATAATTTTCCTTGATTTGATTCCATATTATCCCTCTAGTTATTTGTCATTGTTTTGTATTTTTGTGTTATTATAATATTTTTATAACACCCCCCTGCCACTGATCATGGTGGACAGGAATATCATTCTGAGCATGGAAATGGTGACCTCCTTCCTACCATCACTCACAGATGTTGCATTCCAACCTCATTTACCAGTAGAAATGATGTAAGAGCCCATTCCTAAATACCCACACAGTCTAATTTTCCTCCAAAAGCTTTGTACTTATATGATGAGTCATTTCTGTCACCTCTGCCTTTAACCAGATATTTCATGATGGCTCCTTTCCTTCACCCTGCCCCTCAGCCATATTTTTTTGGCCCATTGCCAAATATTTTCATGAAATTACTGCCACATCAGTGGGATCCAATGGACTGATAAGGTTTGCAGCAGTCATTAATCTTTTCAAGTATTTCTTTTTTTTCTTGGAAGAATGAGAAAAATTACTCTTCTCTTAAATGAAGGTCTTGTGTTTGATGGAAACGGTTGCGTACATGACATGGACTGGGAGTGTTGCTGAGTCGTCAAACACAAAGCCTCAGAATAACCACATGTGGCTGGCCCTTGCAACGCTCCCTTGGATGGCCTCGGAAGTCAGCTTGTTGGATCTGAAGCCTCCAAATGCAAAACAGTATACATCTTGGGCATCCAGACTGAAATGGGGAAATAGTATGCATTTTCTTTTTTGTTGAGTGTTTAAAAGTAGTCATGGTTAATGTATTTGAGTAAGCCCAATTCTGAAATATTGCTTTTGAACTTTTATGATAAATATATGATTGATGGATCTTGAATTTTTTATTTGATTTCCATTTGTATGAATTTTTAAAAATATTAAAATCCATTAGCAACAGTGGTTATTTTAATACTGTATTTTTTTTCTTCCAGATTCCAGAGTGAAAGCTATTAGTATTTCAATTATTGCTATAATGCCAGAGAACATTGCCCCCAAATGGCGATGCCACATAATGCGAGCAGCAATCAATGAAAGAGATTCAGTTGTGATGCATGAAGTTGCAAAATGGTTCCCTGTGGTGAGATTCCTTTTTTTTTATTGTATTTTTTCAATAATGAATAAAAAATTGCTTTTAGGATAGGATAATCATAGTAAATTGATTAAAGAAATTGGTGAAACTGGTAATTCACGCCCACCCATATTGTATAGTATGTCTGTTTCTTTGAATTGTGTAAATATAAATCAGTGTTAAGAAAGTGATTAAATTTGTGCATATATTCATCAGCATTACCTTTTGATTTCTTCTCAGATGGTGCATCAGTTAGGGGGTGCTGGAGGCCAACAATTAGTGGGTGAAGTTGTAGGTGCGGTTTTACATTTCCCTGATAACAAGACTATACAAGCTGGAGCTGCATCATTGACTCACCTTTTGTGTTCTCTTCTAAATCATACAACAGTGAAATGTCCACAGTAATTATCAGGATTTTACTTTTATACTTCTTGAACAAAAGCAATTAGAACCTTGTAGTTTGCATACTATAATTCATTTGTATGATCATAGATATATACTGATTATAATGGTAAGTTAGTATACTTGTGGCAAAGTTTATATAAGCCATATATTATTGATGAATGAAATCTATATAGATTGATAAGATAAATTTTCTTCAGGTCAGAGGATGATACGTATGGCCCAAACATCCTTGTCTGCAGAGTATGTAAGAATGCAAATTCAACTAACATCCTAGACGCACAGCATGTTGATCCAACGCTAGTGTCTCGTTTCCTAGGATTGCTAACCCACTCAGACACTAAAGTGTTAGTGTCGATTGTTGACGCTCTCCCAGCTGTTATCAGCCATACAAAGCTGAACCCTCAGATGATCAATCAGTATATCTCTCTGCTAGATCACCAGGATAAGCAGGTTGTCTCTGCCATGTGTAGACAACTCTCAGAACTTGTTTGTCAAGGCGTACAAAGTGATTCGAGCCAGGTATTATTTCTTAATTTAGTTTTTTTTAAAAGATTGGAGGGATATTATGTGATTTTTTGGGGTGTATTATTAATATTATTGATGATTTATTATTGATATTATTATTTTTGATATTGATAATTTATATTTGATACCAATGTCAATATTATTATTGATGATTTATTACTGATGTTATTATTTTTGTTGATATTGTTATTTTAAATGTCATTATTAATGAAAATATTACTATTATTGTAATTATTATTGAGGGTATTATTATTGTCATTATGAATGAGGACATTATTATTATTGTCATTATTAATGAGCATATTATATTATTATTATTATTATTATTATTATCATCAACATTATCATTATCATTATTATTTATTAATATTATTATTATTGATACTGTAATCATTATAGTGATAATAATGATGATTATTAGTTTTAGCGGTAGTGTTAGTATTATTGATATTAGCTGTATTATGATCATAATCATTATTTAGTGTATTTGCATATACATTTTTTCAGGATTTAAAGTCTGCTGTGGTGTCCAAAGAAGGAGAGCTGGTTCTTTCTTATTTGAATGAGCTCTTCAAGACAGCTGAAAGGAAGAAATCATCAAGCAAGACTTATCTAGCTGTACTAGAAGCACTGCATTATCTTGTCAGGTTGGTTATCTAGCTTTATTTATTTATTCTTATTTATTCTGTAGTACTTTCTTGAATATCTTATTATTCTTATTTCTGTAAGATGCTACTTATTGAGTTAGAATTGCAAAAGCTCTGAATTATTGTGATATTCATATACTTAATGTTGTGGTTCATATCAATATGTTTTGTTTAATTGCCAACAGGTGTCCTTTAGGTGGATTAACAGGTGGGGTGCTTGTGCTACTCTTACGGTGCTTAGCAATAAGCGATCGGCTCGTCACTGCACAGGCTCATCTCATTATCCACTCTCTGGCTAATACTCTTGGACTACCATTGAAGGACCTCTATATCAGACACCGCCAGTCTCTTGCTCAGGTAGACCACTAATTTCTCTTGGGTAGTTTGCATCTCTCTCTCCCCAAAACTTTGAAAGTATTTTTTGTTAGGCTTTTACTGCGGGGCACAGTTCGGGTCTAAAATTTTAGGAATCATGTTTTTTTTTTTTTTTTAGTTTGAGATGTGCTGCTGTGTTATACTAGTTTAGCAAGGATGCAAAACAAAAAATATTGTAATTATACTTCCATCTTTGCTCTATTTCTTTTTTGATTAATGAGTTAAAGTATTTAAAAAGTAATGAAATGCATATTCTCAAATTTTAGGTATTGTCAGAAATAGTCAAACCTGGAGAAGTGGGAGCAATGCTGAGCCATGTTGCAGAAGTTTTTGAATGGAATACTTCCTCTACAGGAAGTACCAGGTAAGTTATTGGAAGAGGAGGAGTTTAACCTCGTGTTTATAACATTTAATTGTTTAGCCTTTATTGTCAATTTTATCACACTTTTACTCCATTTTTGTTTTTTGATCATCTCCGTGGATCAAGAGAAAGGTGAGAGATAGTCTACCGAGGTAAAGGATTATAATTAACGCAAAAAATTCATTTGAAACAGCTTTAGGGCAGATTGAAAAATATAATGATCTATTTTCAAGTTAGACCTGAGTGAATTGCCACTGTTCACAATAGTGAGTAAGAGAATGCAGCTGAAATAAAAAGTTTCATTGCATGCTGTTTAACTACATATATTTTGTTACAGAAAGCAAGGCAAAAGCAATGTAGGACAGTTCATAATTAGTCAGATACGCCATTTACTACCAGCATTAGCTGTGCGTGCAACACAGGAGGCCAAGCCAGGGCTACTGCAAGAGTTAGCAGGCTGTCTCTCTCTTCGCTTGCGGGACATTCTCATTGATCATTTCCAGGTTGCTACCCAATACTTTTTGTTCCTTGAGATAAAGGAAAGGAAACTTGAAAATGTGTCATTTTTAAGAGCTATCTGAATTACTGTTTTTGTTCATATATTGAGAATCACTTTATAGAAAGATCTTCCTCCTACAATGAAGTTTTGGTTATATCCATTACAGCATATTTTGGCATACTTAGTATTCCACTATCCTCAAGAAGAGCAGGAGGCTGTATTAGACTTCATAGCCTCCACTACAGATATCCACATTCAGAATATTAGAAGATGCTCTGTGCAGGTAATTTTTGAATTAGCCATAAGGAATAAAGTAGGCATACATATTGGCAAAATATATTTGAATATGTGACTGAAGATATGAAAATGAATGTGAGATTAATTTTGAATAAGTTATTGGTCAGCCTCATAAAAGACAAAAATGAAGTTTGTCACTGTCACACATATTCTCTGCCCAGAACCAGGTCAATGAACTGATCCTTGGTTTACATGACCACCGTGATGCTGTTTTGAGAGAATTTTCCCGTATGCGAGCCATTGAGCAAAACAGTGATCATAACACTTCAAGTAGACTTACAAGAAAGAACACGATGGAAAGCAAGTTCTCTCATGATCCTGCAACTTCAAGAGATATTGCTGAGTATCTAGCACCTCGACTCCTAGGAATTTTAGGATTCCTTGACAGCAAGCTGGTGTCATCTTCCACTATGTACAAGTAAATAGAAATATTATGTTATTAGTTTCTTTAATTTTTTTCTTATATTATAGAATGATTTTATGATGATAAATTTTATCGAAATACTTTTGTTTTGTAGGGAAAAGCGATGTGCTCTGTGGTCACTGAGTGATCTTCTCGTAGTTATGGGAAGACAGTATATATCTCCAGTGTCAAGGAAGATCTTAGCATCCTTGAAGACAGCACTCAAACTCAGGGATGATGAATTCTTTGATATTGGTTGCAGTGCATGGACAAACTTCCTGTACAAGTGAGTCATATATAAGTAAGAATTTCTCAATCGTTGTTGAAAATATATTCCATGGTATATTTGTTTTGAAAAGGTAATATAGGCCTAAGTGGATTTTCATTTCTTTAGCCTTGATGAGAGCACCTTGGAGGGTTTATTGGAGGAAGTAGCTGTTGTGGTTAAACCTTTGGTCAAGGAACGACCTCAGCAGATGGCACCAGTTTTGACAAGTGTCTTGGTAAATATATTTCCTTCAGTAACATCAGATATCTGTGTGGCTTGAGGTTTAATGTAATGGAAAGATGATTAAAGCTTCTGCAGTGTATTATCTCATCAATAAATATGTTTGTGTTCAACAGTGGATATGTGAAATTATATAAAATTCTCTCATAAAAGTATCATTTAGATTAATTTATTATTTGTGGGTAAATTCTTGGAGATCCAAATGTAATGTCAGGGGGAGTGAAATTGATTAATTGTTAAACTGGAATATGGCATGATTGTGACATCATAGAAAGTACTTTATCCTGCCACTTCTCTCTAGGTTGAAATGCCATCTATTAGGCCCCTTCTAGGAAATTTACCTCTCCTTCCTGAAGACCCAGCCCTTACACAAGTCAATCAAGCCATCTTAGAGCGACAGACAAGAGTGATGGGGTAAGTACAGCTTTAGTAGGATAGTGTTCTCTTGGCATTGGTAGTTATTCCTCATTCTCTCTCTTTTCCAGTCTTAACATTGGTCATATATAATTACATGAAGAATAAGAGCAGTTATGCCAGTGGTTACAGCACTGTATATATTTTTTTCATAAATTGTTTCAGCCACTGATGGAATTCTCTCTATAAACTATGAAATTGAGATGGAAGATATTGATTTTGCCTGGCTAGGTTATTGATGTCAGTGATGAGAGGTAGGCTTTAGTTTCAGGACCTTTTCTCCCTCCCTCCCTCCTTTCTTTTCATTTCTTTTATATAAAAAGACTTCTCACTATATGGATAGTGAACATCTTTTAAAAGTAAGGAGGAATTTAGGCAAAGAGGAAACTTCATTGTATAGTATTATTGGAGTACAGTGGAAGATTCTTTGTTTCTGATATGTAATGTTTTTTATTTTATTTATTTTTCATTATTTTTACTGATATACTTTTATAGCTAGATTTTAACTCATAAACTGCTGCTGAAGAGTTGAAAGCCTTTGATGCTGTCAGCACAGTAAATTAGAAGTGACCAGTTGAATAATCATCATATTAATGGCCATATTCACAATCAATGTGAAGCCCTCTGCAACGGGAGTTTACGAAGGCGATCGCATTGTTGATGTGATGCGATGGAAGTCAGCCCTGATTGGCTCTCAGAACCTGACTGTTGCAAAGTCAAGTTCCAAGAGCCAATCAGCAACGACCTCTGTCACATCACATTGACTGTGGGTACAACAATGTGATCACCTTCACAAACTCTCGTCACAGAGGACTTCGCATTGATTGTGAATATGGCCGTAACACAGGCTGGGTGGGACTTATACATGTTGACACACATCATTATCCATGAGATCATTTACTGTATTCGATGAAGGGCGGAAGGAGATACTCCATTGGAATTGATTTTAGCCTTAACTATAATTACAAAATGGATAACCAATTTTCAGCAATGCCTTTAGATAGGCATTGTGGTGCACAAGAAGGGAAGAGAAAGGAGACATACCATTCACTTGGGACAAAGGACTCAAAGTGGCAAATATATTTTCAGAGGTAGTAGAGAAGAGGTAGTAAGTGCCTTGTCACCTGTACTGCGTGGTCTTAGTCATGAGAGCCTGGATGTGCGCCTCCATGCTTTGAGTCGTCTACGTTACATTCTTCGCCATAATCAGGAGGCTGTCCACCATCTCACAACTGATGCAGACACTGTGCATCCAACCATTTCAGAACTCTTCAGCATTCTTTTAGGTAATGAGATTATATATTATGAATGATTGCTTGTAAAAATATGATACACTTTTCAATCTTGTTTTTAATTCTTTTCAAGCAGATAAAAAGTTAGGCCTCATGCCTCACAGGTCATCATATTATAAATAAAAGAAAACAAATGATACATCCCAGTGTTACTATAAGTTTAGGTCCTGTGGGAAATGCAAAAATGTAAGATTATGTGACCTGCCTTCCCTTCAAGCTTTGATGTGAGGGATCAAGAGTGAGACAATATTTTTTCACTAATTATTCTTACAATAAAACAGATTTTTTAAATTATTTTTCTTAAGCATATAATACACATTTAAATGTTGGGTATATAAACAAATTGAATATTTCAAAAGGTCAGTGCCGTGAAGTGGAAGAGGAGGTGCAAGTGGCTGTGGCAGATTGTCTTGGTCTCTTGGGTGCCATTGACCCAATGCGCCTCTATACACATTCCAACATTAAAGGTAATTATATTTATATTCAATTCATGAGATGAAATTTAAAAATGGTAGGATTTGGTATGTCTGGTAAAGAGATAAAATTCACTTTGCAGTATACCTATCTACTTATTAGAAAATTGAGTCTTTTATTATTATTATTATTATTATTATTATTATTATTATTATTATTATTATTATTATTATTATTATTATTATTATTAATGTTTATTGCATCTTATTTCAGAGGAATTGAGCAAAATACATCTGAATATTGAAGAAGAACTTTTCATAGTGGAATTGGTAACAGAATTAGGAAGAGCCTTCTTAGCTGCTACAGATGCCAATACCCAAACATGTGCATCGTATGCCATGCAAGTATGTTATTTTGAGTGATTAATATAGTCAGTTTATTTTCTTATCTTAATCTTTTCTGTCTCTGAATGCAAAGTTGTTATCATTTACATAGTACCTTTTATTATGGAAAATGTTTAATTTTTATAAGTTCTAGATATGATATTGTCTAATGAGCTTTGATGTATTTCATATGTAATGTAATCATTAACAGAAGTAGTTCCTGTACATGTTTCTTGTTTTTAGTTGCAGATTACATATATGAATACTAAGAAGTCAGTTTCATAACAGAGTTAATATACCTGAGATGAATATATGAAAGTGTAGTCAAAGGATTATTTTTCTTTCTCTCCAGAATATATTTTTATATTACAAGAATTTTTATTTAATTCACAGACATGTGAATGGTTTAAGTCTGTTTTATGTATTTCATTTTTAGTAGTGTTTTTAGTTACAGGTTTACAATAGAAAGAACAATATTGATGATATGATAGCCCTCCAAGATTCTCTCTATCATTCTAGGAAGTAACAAAAGTTTATGGCATCCGAGAAAGAGGCTCAGAAGGGGCAACACAAGTTGGTTCTGGGGCTTGGGACCGATTGCCATATCACATGCAGGAGATTATTTTTCCTCTGATGACCTCAAAGTACACTGTGGCCAACAGCAACAGTCGATCAACCTCTGGCCGTCCCTCACCTATATATGGAAGTTCTCGGGCACAAACTTTCCATCAATGGCTTACAAATTGGACATGTTCTCTAATAGACTTGCTCAAAGGGGAAAGAGCTTTCCAGGTATGTACTTAGTGTGTTTTTGGTGTGGTTATTTTCCTTTTACATTTATATTACTGAATGTTGTATAATAATAATGTTGAAATTCATGCCAAGTTTGAGCATATGTGTGGTTTATCTACTATTGGTGATATTTGATTTATATGATTTCTTAAGGTGTATTCATGAATATGGTACTTTAACAGGTATTTAGTGCCTGCAAACCAATCCTGCGTAGAGACACAACAACAGCTATGTATCTGTTACAACCAGTGCTGGTATGTGCATTAAGAGAGTCTGAACAACACCATGAGACAATTCTCAAGGAGGTTTTAGCTGTAATGAAACACATAGATGAAAAACCAGTGGCAGAGCAGCCTTCTACAATCTCACTGGAATTACAGTAAGAGTTTTACCAGTCCATTTGGTTAGTTAATGAATAATTATTGCATTTTTGTAAATTAAAATATCTGTAAAACATGAACCAGACTAATTAGGCATTCATTGATAGTTTTGTTTACGATAAGGCCACAATTATTTTATTCCTTGGTTTACAAATTTTATTTCGGAGAACCTCTGATAGACAGTAGCAAAATAAAAATGAAAATAAGTAGTAGTTTTTTTTTTTTTTTTTTTTTTTTTTTTTTTTTTTTTTTTTTTTTTTTTAGAACAGTATTGATTTCTGGAAACATGTGATAGGCAGTAAAAAAATAAATAAATGAAATACCAATGACAAAACTACCTCATATCTGGAATTAGTATTGTCCATGTGCCCACATACAGGAATGATCTTTGGCAGAACTGGTGACATATTGTGCTTGAGACAAACGGCAGATACCATCGATTGTGGAGGTTTCTATAGGTATAACTGACTAGAAAGACAACAGTAGGTGGCATATTATGCTTGAGACAAGAGCAGGTATATTAATAAAATATTAGTACACATTGTACTTAGACAACAGCAGATACTGTGACATGATGAGTTTCTCAAAGGACTAGAAACAAAACAGAAATAAAAATTAAAGAAATGGTCCACCTCTTAAACTTGTAGGAAATCTATGGTTCTTCATGGCTTCCATCGTTCAGTTTCAATTTCATAGTATACTGGTGAATTGGAAGCAGAAGATATTAAATTATTTTGTTTAGAATAGCAGGTGCCAAATGTAATGGCATCAATCACACCAAGACTGAAGGTATACAGATTCTAGTCCAAGCCTCTGTTTAATCCACAGACCCTTGACTCCGGCTCCTCCAAGTGTATTTCGAATTGTGTACCCTTTACTGGAAAGCGAATGGATATGAGTTTATAATTTTTTGTTACATCTGCCTTGTTTATTTTCAAAATGGTAGGCTGTGTTGAGCATCGTTGGGAAAATTGAAAAGTTAATTTTACAAACATTTTTATTTTCAGATCAGAATCAAATTGTATTGAATTAGGTGCGGTGAGAAAAAAATAAAGTCAATTTCTCAATTATTTTTGTTTTCAAATATCGGGAAACAAGTGTGTCGGATCCAGAAACCAAGAATAAAATAATTGTCGCCTAAACTATGTAATTCACTAATACTATAATTTTTAACAACTACTAATTTCTGGTAAGTTGTTTAATGATGATTTATTATATATAGATTAATGGCTGTATCATATTTTATCTCTGTGCCTCCCTATTACAAAGTTATTTTTTGTAAACTTTTTTAGCCTTTTTGCCATTTTCCAATATCCATATTTGTCTTTTGAATTGCTTTATCCAGATGGTAATAACTTATTTTCCTTGCACAGATTCTTTATCACCTCTCTATGTAGTAAATTACTCATTGCAAGAAAAAAAAAAAAGTATGGAACATTTGGTTATTTGTATTATACTTCCCATTTTTCTGTAATTTTCAATTTTCTGTAATACAACATGCGCCACTGGTCATAGTGGCCAGGAATACAGTGCGCAGCATAGAAATGGAATCCTCCCTTGAGCCGATGCCCTTCCAGTCATGGCTTATTTACAATAGGAATAATGCTAAAGCCCCTTTTAAATGCCAAATGAGTCAAATCAAACTCCAGAAGGTTTGTGCGGTTGTGGTTTTTTCTGTCACCCTGGTCTTCGCTTATGATGGCAAGTTGGCGTCACCCAGCCTACAGCCATTTTGCCCGATGAAGCCATGTTCACATCACTCAACCCAGATTTTTCGATGACGGGATCATATCATCTGGATCATAGGGGTTAATCAACCCATAAATGATGGGTTAGCATATTCAGACCCAGATGATACACAAAATTCAAGGATTTTTTCTCTTATCCTTATAAACTGCATGTTTCAAGATTGATGTATGTACTTACAGTTGATCATTGTCTTTAAACAGGCATCTAGCAGTTCAAACATTGTTTACTGCTTTAGACTATGTAAGTAAATGGATACAGAAACAGAGGCAGATTGAAAATGCATCAAAGAAAGGACGTGGAGCTTTTAAACCTTCCATGGAGCTACAGCAGGTTTGTAACCTTGATAATTTATGTATGTAAATGTCATTTCTCTTCTTAGTCTTTTAATGTCATGCTTGATGAATAGTTTTGGTTATGAAGTTATTTTCCTTATTATGTATTCTTTTGTTATTTCATTGCTCATATTGAATGTGGCTTTTATGTACTATTTTGATTATAGTTGTATTGATGATAATTATGTTTTATATAACAATTTCAATATTTTCAAGCTGCATAAATTATTATTATTATTATTTTTTTGTCATACAATTAGGTACACCTATATAAAGGAAATCCACATTTCTGATGGTCTTTGTGTATTATCTCAGGTGACAAGTTTTCTTGAGAAGATTCCAGCAAATTTGCTTGCACAGACATCTTTCAAGTGCCAAGCCTACCACCGAGCCCTGCTTCATATTGAAGCCTTTTTGAAAGATAATCCAAATCAGCTGAAGGAGCATCTTGGTTTTATGCAAGTAAGGGTTTGTCCTATCACAGATGATGAATTTATATCATCATTGAGTAAATAAGACCAATTTGTTGCGTTACTTAATAGCGATGTAATATGAGAAAAAATCCTAGATCTGTGATTAAGAAGTATTTTATGTTACAGCGCATATATGTGTCCTTGGATGAACCAGATGGTGTTGCTGGTGTAGCAGCTATCCGTCAGGAGGATCCATCTTTGGATGAACAAGTTATTCAGCATGTTGCAACAGGTGACATGAGAAATTTATCAATAATTTGAAAATACAATAGATTTAGGTTTTGTTACTTTAAGTTATAATTCATTTCAAGGGACATATGCAATATTAAGCATATTCAAATGTTTCAGGAGATATCTCTATCAGGAAACTGTTTAGCACTATCCCCATCCAGAAACTGTTAGTACTTCAGGAGCATACCTGACATACTATAGTACATCATTGTCAAGGGTACTTATCACATTTCTAAAAGGATCACATATCTAAACAATCCTACACAGCATAACAAATACTTTATTCACAGGTCGCTTACAAGATGCTTTAGGATGCTATGAGCACCTTTGTGTTAGGCAGGGATCAGAAGAAGTATACAAGGGCCTTCTGGATTGTTACCTGAGTTTGGATCAACCTCACTCAGTCCTTAACATAACACATGGGCTTCTTTCTAACAAGTAAGTGTGTTTACTATATAGGCATATATCTAGATTATGATAGTTACACATAACTTTTGATTATGTTTTGACAGTGTTTTTAATTGATGATATTCTTGCAGATGAATATATAGATTAAAAAAATGTATATTTTTAGATTTTATATGGTACTGACAGTTGTTATGATGGTAACAACTCAATTTAATTATCGAAGATCATTATAAAAATGTATATTTCTTTTGCATACTAATGTAGATTGTAAAAAAGATGAGATCCTTAAATCAGATTCAACTTTACATTTTCAAAATTTGTCATTTTAGAAATTATGATATATTACTATGTTTCAGGCCAGAGCTGGAGGCATCACTGAATGAATACCGTGTTGAGGCAGCATGGAGACTTGGCAAATGGGACTGTCTAGAAAAATACCTTGAAACTTATCCTAACCAGTACTCATGGGGTTCAGGTGTAGGCCAGGTCCTTCTTGCAGTTCGTGCTCGTGACTCTGTAGCATACCAGTCAAGTCTGCGTCGCTTGAGGACACAGCAGATTGCTCCCCTGTCTGCTGCCAGTATGGAGAAGTGGGCATATCAAAGAGCATATCCAAACATACTAAGGTCAGGGAGAAATTATGAATTGTGTAGTTCTTTAACCTCTCATGATAGAATTCCTCCAGCAGTTTGATACACCTAATGTACTGAATGCTGTAGCTTAAGCCTAGGCCACATGAAATGTGATCACATAATGCAAAATGGAAAATTCAGAATTCAGTAAGGTTTTTGTTGATTGCGTATTCCTTTAACACTACTTTAAAGTAAAAATAGGTACAAACCAGACCATCATATCATTTGAACTCAAGGTGTTGAGTAGTTAGTTTAGGAAGATATATTTTTTTCATTCTTGTGGTTAACATATTTACTTGATAAGTATGGGAAATATTGCAAAATTTATGAATGATCTTTACTTGAGACAATTCATTATTTTGTTGTAAAATTCCAGACTACACATTCTTACTGAGCTGGAGGAAATGGTATCTGGATTACTTCAGTTTAACCAGCCCACTGATACAAAAATCAGATTTTCAAGTCCAGAGCTCAAGATGAACTTTGATCACCAGCAGCAGCCCCTAAACCTTCAGGAACTTGTTGAAAGATGGGACAAGCGCTTGAGCCTTGTTCAGACATCCCACCGTTACCTTGAACCTATCCTAAGTTTTCGAAGGTATGCTAAATCGATTATGCAATGTAATATTGCATTGGATCACTACTGTTAATCTTATTTTTTGTCACTTTTCTTAACATTTGTCTACTTGGACACTCTTTAAGCAGCATTGTTGTTATTATGTATCTTTTTTTGTCATACATTAGACTCCCAGCTGAGTCCTTGAATAATATCATAGAGTACATTAAGATTTCAGTTATTAAGAGACTGTTGAAACATAATCTGGAAAATCAAAAAACAAAAAAATATCTAGTAGAAATAATAGTGTTTTGTTGCTTCAACTGTATGAAATGTATATTCCCACCAACAGAACCTTACTAGAACTTGGCCGAGAGTGGACTCTAAAGAGTGATTCATCTTTGAGTTCATCTTTAGTCACCCGGCTGGAGAGTACGTGGCTTCATAGTGCCAAAGTTGCACGAAAGGCAGGGCACACACAGCAAGGAGAATGGGCTCTCCTTGGAGCGGGTAACTATTCATTTTTATTGCTGATTCATATAGGGGGAGAGGTTTAGGGTCTTTTATCATTTTGATTTCTTTTCGGGTGTGAGTTTAGAGCACTTATTTAGTACAAAAATAGTCTGATGCAGAATTCCTAACTTTCATTAAGTGAACTTATTGGTTGTAATTGAATGTAAGTATATCCTTGATATGCGAAGAGCATTCAATACAAAATTCTCCAGGTTCAGGAAGAGATGTTTTTATTGAACGAGCAAAGTGGCACTGGGTGAAGGGTGAGCAGCATCAAGCTGTGACGACTCTAAACCGTGGGATGGAAAAGTTCTTCTCCTCAAGTGATGATTACAGAGGAGATACTGGCAAGGAGACACAAGTCAGTATTGCATAAAAATTGTATATGTTTTTTAATTTATGGTTATAATAGACATCTGCAACAGTTCCTACAGAATGATGAATAAGATAAAAAGATAAAGCATGAATACATCTTTAATATAAAAATGTCTCTCTTGATACTTAATGGCAAATTAGCCAAGCTTTGTTGACTAATTTATGTAAGATACTTTTTAGGAAGAGCGAATTGCCTATGGTCGTGCCAAGTTGCTCCTTGCAAGATACTCTGAAGAATCAGCCACACAGGAAGTCAACACTATAAAACAGTATTACCGAGATGCATGTGAGATGAACAAACAGTGGGAAGATGGACATTTCCATCTTGCTATGTATTATGACCGTATTTTAAGTTCACTGGATGTCAAGGAGAAACCTGTGGAGTGGATTCATCACATAGTCTTAAGGTTTGTAATAATTTTTATTTTCATGGTTTGGATTTTGAAGTATTTATGTAGATATATAGATATGTGGTGGGATTAAGGGTTTTGATATTAAGCTCTTGAGTACAGTAATGCTTAGTGCTATCATTTCAGTAAACCAGTTTCATGTTTTCCAATTATCTGTCAGATAGGAGATTGGTGTCAAAGTGACCTCCCACTTTAAGCCAAAGTATTGGCTTAGGGGGTTGTTGGTCCAGAAAAACCTTATTTTCCAACTAAATAAACCTTCTCTCATTTTATGTAGTTTTGGAAAATCACTCCAATATGGCTGCCGTCACATCTATCAGTCAATGCCAAGAATGCTGGGTTTGTGGCTAGAGTTTGGAACAAGAGTCAGTGAATTAGAGGCTAAAGAAGAAAAGTCTAGGGTTAGCAGGAAAAACAGCACCCTGGACAGCCACAGGGAAAAACTGGCAAACCTCAATGGTGCTGTTGGTATGTAGACGACATGGAAACTAGTTGAATTCTGTGAAATTATAATAGCATTAACAAAAGATGTTTAGAGAAAGGAGTGAGAGTAGTGAAGTTTATCTTCTTACTTGGATAATCTTTCTGATTGTGTAATTTTCTTACAGGAAGCTTGGTAGATCGACTACCACATTATATGTTTATGACAGCACTACCACAACTAATTTCCAGAATCTGCCACTCCAATAATGAAGTGTTTGTTCAACTGTGTAAGATCATTGCTACAATGCTTAGCAGTTACCCACAACAAGCCATGTGGCATATGATAGCTGTGTCTAAGGTAAGAATTAATTTGTGATGATAATCACATCAATTGTTTTAATTAATTGTCTTAGAGATTGTATTGTTTTTATCTATGCCAGTGTCCTTTGGTAACTGTTTTTTTTTCATATTTCAGTCCTTGTCAGATTTAAAAGCTTGATTTCATTTTAATTTCAGTCTTCATATCCAATGAGAGTTTCAAGATGTATCGAGATATTTGAGACTGCCAAGAGAAAGAATCCAAACCTTCACAAATTTATTGCTGATGCCACCAAACTGGCAGATAAATTTCTTGAACTCTCAAATAAGCATGTAGAAAAGGTATGTACTACAGCAGTGACTGGAATGATATCATAAAGATTAACACAATATAGAAGGTATATATAGAATGTTTAGAGTGAGAATTAAGTGATATCAGTAATAATGCAAAATGAACCATGTTCATGTTGACAAATGCAGTAAATGTATGAATGAGAATGAATATCTTCACAATACAAGAAATGTATTTAATTGGTTTCAAATATATCTTTGTCAGAAATACAGTCTCATTCATATCTTTTCAAATAATGCAAAAGCAAGACATGCTGTATAACAGAGCATCACCAGCATATCTTGCCCAATTTTGAAGATATTTTTCTGTTGTCAGGGGGTACCCCAAGTAAGCCTGAACAACTTATTACGAGGACTTCCAAGACTGCTCTCAGATTCATCTTTCTCAAGCATTATCCTGCCCCTTCAGCAACAGATGACTGTAACAACTCCTGTGTCTTCAGATGCTCTTCATTCTCACAACCCATTTTCCAGGTACTCTGGGAGATATTGTTTTATAAATAGTTTGTAAAGGTTATGTACTGGGTACTGCAACATCCAAAATACCAAAAAAGCCCTATTTCATTGTAAAACTGTATGAGTATTACTGAAGCTCACCAAGTTTTAAAGTAAAAAATAGTTTTGTATATTATGAATGTATTTCATATATGATTATTTTCAGTATCATAATACACATTACATAGTTGTTGGTTGTGTTATCTTATATTTATGGAGTTCATATTTTGCTGAAGAGTATAAAGGATAGACTTTTTTACTAGTTTCGCAAAAAAAACTGAGCATAAACATGAAGAATATAAAATAAATGGTGTAGTTATTTAGGAAAAAAACTGTTTTGTTCTTTTCTAGAGCTGAAGTATTCTTAGCAAGTATTGAAGATCAAGTGGAAATTATGCAATCCCTGCAGTTGCCAAAGAAAATAACATTGCGAGGTTCAGATGGCAATAAATACATCATGATGTGCAAACCAAAGGTAAAATGATTTCATTATTACTTTTACTTATTTTTTCTTCCTCTTCTAATCGTAAGGAATATACATGCATGTACTATTACACGTTTCAAGTTAGAATTAAATATTTGGCATTATCACAATAATAAAGTGTTATGGTATTAATTAATTCAGGGAATTTTCCTTATAATAATAATGAATTTACAAACTACAGGATGACTTGAGGAAAGATTGTCGACTCATGGAATTTAATGCATTTGTCAACCGCTGCCTTGTGCAAGATCCAGAGTCAAGAAGAAGGGATTTGCACATTAGAACATATGTGAGTGTTAACTGTTATTTCTATTCTTATTGGTGTCAGATTGACCTAATTGTAGTTTTATTTTTTTTCTTTCTTTTTTTAGAGACTATAGTTGCATTTACTGAGTGAAGAAAGGCTAAAATGGTTCTTAAGCCAGTGATTGTATGAACTCTATTCAGAAATAATTTAGTGTGTAATTCAGAAATAATGTAGGAATTCATATAACATAATGAAAAGAGTGTTCATAACTATCATAAAAATTGTATGAAGACCGCGTTTGATTACAGGCAGTAGTGCCTCTGAATGAAGAATGTGGCTTGATTGAGTGGATTCAGAACCTCAACGGCTTGAGACAGATCCTCCACCGCATCTACAGAGACACTGGGATATACATGACTGGTCAGGAATTGAAGCAGAATATGTGCAAAATTGACACACCCTTAGCAACAAAACGTGACATCTTCAAGAACAAACTAGTTCCTAGACATCCTCCTGTATTTGGTGAATGGTTCCTCCGAAATTTCCCAGATCCACAAGTATGGTGAGCAAATTACATAAGTGTTAAATCTTGTTTTTTCAGAATATATGAAAAAATCATACATCAAAATGCTGTCTTATCTCATGATAAAGGTTACTCAGAAGAATCTTAGAAAACATGAAGAAGCAGTGACTTTTTATGATACAATTACATTAATTTCATATAGTAAATAAGAATCTTAGAAAGGTTCTGATATATACAAGTATGAGTGATAATTTTTACTTCTAGGTTAAGAGCAAGACTGAGTTATTGCCGCACAACAGCTGTCATGTCCATGGTGGGCTATATTCTTGGTCTTGGCGATAGACATGGTGAAAACATTTTATTTGATTCCTCAAATGGTGACACAGTACATGTGGATTTCAACTGCCTTTTCAACAAGGTTTGTGAAGGGCATATATTGATTACTTTCAACACTAATGTATAATTATTAGGCCGTGATATTTGGAGTTAAAAAGAAAAAAGAAAAAGGAAGGTTCATGTTACCTTCATTAGTTTTATTCCGCAAGTTAATATAAGTTACATTTTCATTCCAGGGAGAAACATTTGACTGGCCTGAGCGAGTTCCATTCCGTCTCACCCACAATATGGTTAGTGCCATGGGCCCTACAGGATATGAAGGCATCTTTCGGAAAACTTGTGAGGTTTGTGTAAAATAGCAAAGTTACTGTTCAAATGTGTCTCATCATCTTACATGAAGTACAGGCTTCACAACTGCAAGTGCAAAGTAAATTCAGCCTTTCTTTGTCCTACAATAGGTTACAATGCGGGTGATGAGAGATGAGCGTGATGCCCTCATGTCTATACTTCGTCCTTTCATCCATGATCCTTTAGTGGAGTGGTCACGAGGAGATAAAAGTGCCAAGAACACAGGTGAAATCAACAATGAAAAGGTATGCTTCAGTGATTCAATGTAATAAAGATGTGAAAGATAGAAAGAAGAAAAAGTATACTCATTTTTTTTTTTTTCTAAATTCATATTTCTATTGTAAGCAGTTGTTTAATAATGCAGGTTAACTATCCAAAGATTTAAATTTTCTAACTTTTTTTGATATTCATCTTTCTAGGCACAGATGCATGTCAGCAACATAGAACATCGTCTTAGTGGACAGATTCGTACAAAGGGGCGAGGTCTCAATCTTCCCCTGTCTGTTGAGGGGCAGGTTAACTCCCTTATTGAAGAAGCTACAAATGTAGATAATCTTTGCCAGATGTATATTGGATGGGCAGCTTACATGTGATATATAACTGGAGAATATCTGGTTGCCTTATGCCAGTAGAAATTTATATAAAAATGTAAATTTCCTTTGTATGGAAAATAATTTTGTATTTCTATATTTCTGTCTTTTTTTATCCCTTTTATTAAACAAAATTTATTGGTATATTGATTATACTTAACAGTGCCATGATGCAATAACCTCGATAATTCACTGCTGAATATAATAGCACTCTTACCCCCATTTCATGTATTATAATTATAGCAATAAAAATTAAAATGTTTGAGAGTTATGGAATTATGATGGTAAGGAAAGACGTAATTCGAAAGTTTCATGTTTTAATTGTTTTTACTGAATTACTTCTCCAATCTTGTTTTCTTCAGAGCTAGCAGAATCCTCTTTTATTTCTAAACTTTAGGTTTTGGAATATTACATCAATTCTATATTAGTTTACGATGGTGTTATGTCATCCATTGCAGTGGCTAATTACTTGTCATATATTGGGCTACATTTACTGATTCCCAACATTATCATCATGCATACCAATCATTAAGGTCACATTTTAAAGTGAGAAGTTTAGCTAGTTATTTGGTTTCATATATATGTTGTGGTATTTCTTTTACAGGACTGGGCATTCTGATGTGTAAATGAGTTCCAACCCAGATCACTGTTGGAGCTTTATTGTCGGTAGGAAATTAATTTTTATTAATTGTGATGTGCCGTAGTTTGAATGCCATGCTAAGGTATAACAATGGCTCCGAATAGGAAATTTGTTTCCCCAAGCCGCAAAAATCTCCAATCGGCACCAGCGTTTCTGAGGATTACAATTTCAGTTTTAAAAGAGAGACCATCAAGAAAGACAGCATCCAGCTATTTTTATTAATTTACTTGCATGGTATATTGTTTCTGAAGCATTGAGAAATGGAACCAAAACAGTTTAAGGCCGAAAAAACTGATACAGATTCCGGCAAACCGACAACAACAGCTGTGCAGTATTGTATTTTAGGTAACGCAGGAATGCAGGAATGGTCATTATTTTTATTTTATTGCCGATACTATATAACCGAACATACATGAATGCATACTAATTTAGTGAAGTTAGAGGGCGAAGACGGCTAGAACGTTAATTTTCGGTCCTACTATTTAGCATTAATATCTAGTCACTTCTATTAAATGTTTTTTCTAAGGAATCAGTATGCTACACACTAGAGGTTTACTACAAAAATGAAAATGTAAGGATGCAATTTACAATCATTTAAAAATTATGGAACCTATTCTAAAAACACTAATATTCCAACACTGGTTCTACAGATAGAGCAAATATGACATATACCATCATCCCGCATTTTCGTCTCGTCTTATGGGGCAGCACTTCTCCCCAACGAAGACGATGAGTGCGATGAAGTGACCCAGGAACAGGAGGTAAAAGCCGCCTTGCAGATGGCTCACGGTCAGAGGAACTCGGTCGTTGCCATCCTGTACACAGTAATGGCCAGTTATTACGTACAGATAAACTTAATAATACTAGAAGTTGTGAAAATAGTAAACGTATTTCGTCACTGGTGAGGTGTTGCGTAACAAAAAAATATATTGCAATAATAAGGATCAAATATATCTAAGCTAAGCATATTCACATATTGGCAGACAAGTATTTCTTTGGACAACGACTCTTACATCAGGTGTGTAATCCCAAACAGCACTTTTTTGGACTTGGTTTGTGTCATTCCTCTCCTCTATAACTCTCTCCTTCACCACATCTTCGAGCCAGTAGTCAATAAGTCCTGCTTCTATTTGCTGCTGCATTGCCCTCGCAATTTGCCGACGGAATGGAGCGCCTCTCCTGACGGTCGATACATTTCTTAATTCAGTGCGTGCCGTTCCCTCGAGTTCAATCATTTCGCTATGTATATGACCAATATATTACATCTACATACATATTCACACCCATCCATACACACGCACACACGCGGGCGCGTATCAGATGGGCAATATAATGTAACCCACCCACCCCATCTGGTAGGTGGGTATTGCAAAAAAGGATTATGAATATATACGGCATAAAGAGGCTGCGTGTGACCCAAAGTACGGCATAAAGGGGCTGCGTGTGCCACTAAGTACGACATAAGGGGGATTTGTGTGTGCGTGCCTCTGTGGACTTGAACTTCCTCTAAAGATTAGTAATTCGGACAAATGTCACCTGAATCCCCAAGAAGTCCCTGCAAACTTTGGATACTCTACACGGCTGGTGTGAATGGGCGAGTACCCACGGGCGTGTGTATATTGCAGCGCCACCACGGCCGTGTTCTGGAACTTCGTTGTGATGAAGGAATAGCCACCTTGTAGCACCAATTCCATGTTCTCATCTAGCTCGTGTGTCTACAAGAGAAAAACGGAAAAGTGTCTAAAGATAATTGTGTTGCGCAACAATATGGATGGTTTCATTTATTCCGCGACTGGAATTTCTTTCTCACTAGTCTAATCTGTATGTAAACACCTAATCTATAGCAACAGAAAAATCCTGAAAAAGAAGGTTTATGAAAAAGATGTGCCAGATGCGTTTTTAACCGAAAACTAATACATTGGACTAAGATGAAAGCATTTTACATACTAAGCAGGCTAAAGATTAATGATATAATGACAACGTTTTATCGTACAAAATGGAGAAAATTACCCATACCAATAAAATTGATGAAGGCATGGCACCTTTCAAACGTGCTGTAACTTTTCAAATTAGGGCCACGAGGTACGCATACGTCCTCATATAGTTATTGTGCACACTGTATCTATTAACCAGACACAAAGAGTAATATAAAAAACCTTTCTCCTCGGTACTCTATTCCACCTAGAGGGATCTTCCAAGATAGCTACTTGTTTCACCATCAGTTTCATCGCCTGTTTCAGCGCCAGGAAGGCCCTTCTGTAAATACCACTGCAGAAGAGTGAATATATCTTTGGACAAGGTTTCTCACTACAACCTGTAGTGAACTTGGAAATTATCAGCTGACCTCTGATGGCCGACATTGACTTCGAATGTCCCACTATTCCGTCAAATGTCAATAATGTAAAGAAAATTGGTTATGATTTTATACGGTTATATTTATTTATCTACATCTGCGCGCGTTTTGTGATTAAAAGAGAAAAAAATAATCATGTAGACATTTAGGCCACGTAACTCAAATACCTCCATCCGCCGGAATACTTCTTGGACAACAGGGTCCGTGCTGAGCTCGAAGTACGACCTCGATGCGCCCAAGAGAAGCTCGCTGCCCCACCGCCAGCCCCTGCGTGCGGTCAAGTCGCGGAATGTGTTGACTTCGGCTTCCTTGAGCTGAACAGTCAAGTGTGCGGCCAAGGAGGAGCGATAGCCAGAACCCGCAACTACACTTAGTATGGCCAGGCAAATCACCACAACCTGCGTGTGTAAGCATATCAAATAAACAAAATATTTAATCCACGTTTAGCACATCGCTTGAATCGAAACAACGAAACAAGGACCTCTATCGGAATGACAAAATTATAAAAAACAACAACTCTAGAATCAACAGAGGTTTACTGAATAATAGAATCTATTTTCTTCATTCTTTTTGCTAAGTTATACCCTGCCCGTTGAGCTCTGGGGCGGGTCGGTGGGGGGGTCTTCCAGCACCGTCCCCCAAGAGAAGAAGAGCGCGGTGCTCAGACTGAAGACGGGTTTGCCTGACAGCCTTGACCACGCCCGCAGTAAGACGAAGAGAGACACGCCCGTCGCGAAAACAGATATTGCCAAAATTAACCAGACCGTGCCTGAAAGACGAAAAGAGAGGCTCTTAAATAATCTAACTGGCATATGGCTTGGAAGTCGAGAGTCTGTACTTTGCTTGGTTGATAAGACGTCCCTAGGCCTATCAGGAAGTGAACAGTTTCTTAATATAATTAAACACTAACTAATGGTCACTAACATCTCCCTGGGTCGACTGCTATTTGCGTTGCTAATAAAATGAACAGGAACTTAACGAGTAATCTATCTAAGGCAGATTAAGAGAAAGTTTGAGAAGCTTTACATGCATCAACGCTCATCTTTGGTCACCCTTAAACATAACAGGACTTTCGTAAAAAAAAAAAAAAAAAAAAAAAAAAAAAAAAAAAAAAAAATTATGATCTCACCAGTGAAAGGGGTCACAAGAGCCAAGAAATGCGGCAGCCGGCGGGGCTTCATAGACACGATGACGAAGGGATCCCGTGTGTAAATCCTGGCCTGATCCATCGCCAGGAGTCTGGGCGCCGTGGGAGTGATGGTCATTGAGAAGTCAGCTTCCTCCTGCTGAAGGGTTCCTACTAAACCTGTCCAGTTTCCTCCTTCAAGCAGCGCTCCCCACTCCCTGTCCTTTGGTTCACGGATAACGTATCTGAAACAAATTATGATTGGTAATTTATTTCGCCCGAATGGATGGTTTTAATGCTAATTAGGACAGATCAAGGAAACTTAAAGTACACTCTCGTACCCTTATCAAAACAAGAAACAATTATACGGGAGCTATGCTGTTTCATATATAACGATTCTATAAAACCAAATAC
>NC_091583.1:11531511-11539011 GCF_042767895.1 Penaeus vannamei | reverse complement strand
GGTCTGACTGATATCACATTTGCAGAAAACACAAGAAAACACGATCATGTACGAACAAACATACGAACTCATGAATGACACCACACTCCTTCCCCAGCTCCCCTCCCGCATCGTTCCATCCCCCTAGTTTCCCTCCCGTTTTATCTGACTTTTCCCACACAGAAAGTAAAGTTCTTGATACCTTATTACATCACACTATAAGGAAAACTTTATTCACACCATTGCTTACTGATACGGAACTTTGTGCTTCTTACACACACCACGACATGACCGAGACCCAATGCCCTGACCTCAGCATTTCTGACACTGATGGATTGTTCACGGATGTTTACTACTGTTCTCACGGCAACACTCTCAGACATCGCATGCCTTTGTATCTCGCGTCTTTTCGTCGATGTCGACGCCCCTATCGTGCAGGAAGACCTCCCCGTCCATTATTTCGTCCGTTACAAAATCTCACAACACAAGGTTGCCATGCATAGCGTATTTATGTACGATCTTAGTCCTCCAAATAACGTGTATTGTCTTCCTCTTCGTCATTTCGTTGCCATACATACCCAGTAACATTATCTTTCAGGAATATTACGTACTCGCTACCGAGGCAGCCACACCGACTAATTATGCTGCATTACAGAATTTATGCGTGTCCGCTGCCGAGCCACAAACACCGACTAAGTATGTTGCATTTCAGAATCTATGCGTGCCCATTGCCGAGCCAGCCACGCCTGCGTCACGGCCTGCGGCTCCTGTTGCCACGACGTGCGACCCTACTTTTGTTTTTGCTAAATCCGAGGACGCACCTCCCTCGGTAGTTACTTGCACATTCGGGACTGTTGGCGTCCAATTTATGGTTGTATCGTTCATGCCCGAGGCCGACTCCACATCCGCACTTCCCCGCGTATCCCAGGCGAGCGATGTCTCCCCTGTGGTCGCTGAGCTGACGAAGGATTTCCCTCGTAATTCCCCGCGCATCCGAGGCAGGCGTCGCCTCCAGCCAAGCATTTTTTTCAGGACCCGAGACCCGCCGGCGTAAATATCTATATGTACATATATAAACATACATATATATATATATATATATATATATATATATATATGTATGAATATGTATATATCGATCTATCTATATATATACAAATATATATATATATATATCTATATATATATATATATATATATGTACATTTATATATATATATATATATATATATAAATATATATATATATATATATATATATATATATATATATATATATATATATATATATATATATTAATGTGTGTGTGCGTGCGTGCGTGTGTGTGTGTATATATGTTATATATACATATATATATATATATATATATATATATATATATATATATATATATATATATATGTATATATATATAGATATACATATATATATATACATATACATATATATATATATATATATATATATATATATATATATATATACATATACATATACATTTACATATATATGTGTGTATGTGTGTGTGTGCGCGCGCGCGCGCGTGTGTGTGTGTGTGTGTGTGTGTGTGTGTGTGTGTGTGTGTGTGTGTGTGTGTGTGTGTGTGTGTGTGTGTGTGTGTGCGTGCGTGTGTGTGTGTGCGTGTGTATGTGTGTGTGTGTGCATATATACATGTGTGTGTAAACATATATATGTATACATTTATATATGAATATATATGAACATATATATATATATATATATATATGTATGTTTACATTTATTCATATATATATATATATATATATATATATATATATATATATATATATATATATATATATGTGTCTGTGTGTGTGTGTGTGTGTGTGTGTGTGTGTGTGTGTGTGTGTGTGTGTGTGTGTGTGTGTGTGTGTGTGTGTGTGTGTGTGTGTGTACATACATACATACATACATACATATATATATATATATATATATATATATATATATATATATATATATATATATACATATATATATATATAGATATATATATATATATATATATATATACATACATACACATATGTATGTATATGTGTATATATATTTGTATATATTATCCATTCAAGTACTGTCCGCGCATTCTAGAACGCATTACTGAGAAAAATAGCCAAGGTCCGTAATAAGGGTATATATATAACTGTTATATATTTGCCTCCTTTATCATCATGTCTCCGCCTTCTTGAATTATTTATTGAGATATCGTCTTCTTTCCAGTGGTACAAAAGGGAGCCCTGATGTAAACTTTCATTTACTCTGGCGCCAATCTATAATATTCCGAGAAACGTATTTGCTGGTAACCTTTTTTTCTTTTACTCAAAAGTTACACGCCTTTGTGATTAATGTCCTAATATGCAAAACATATCTTATCTAGTTACGTATGTATGTAGGCGTGTATATATATGTAGTTACCCGTCTTTCTATGAATACGTATGCATCATTTGCCATTGGCGCTGAGGCAATGGCAAATTGTACCGCACCATATCTTACATGTCTTACCCAGTGGTTCTTAAACAGGGGGAGGGGAGATCAGTAATTTTCTAGGGGAGCACAAAACCTGGAGGAAAAATATGGTAAATTTGGAAATGCAACCCCACACCATTTTGGGGGTGAATAGAATAATTTTCTAATAGCTTTCGTCGTGTTTTGAACGAATCTAGCACTCATTTCCTTCGCAAACGAAGCATAACTACGATATTGGTCCCGATAGCTGGAGAGGGTATGATAGGCCTACATAGGGAATTTCGAGAAATATCGGTAGAATACTAGCAAGTATCGTATATTAATAAATTTCCGGGATGAATTGGAGGCTCCGCCCCCCCTTAAACCCCCTTTCAAGGGCAGGGCTGCTGCCCCACCCCCCTCACCCCTATCCCCCGCTTGGTTTACAAAATCTTCACCTCGTATGTTCCGGCAGGATAGAGCCCCCCCCCCCCGCCTGATCTACAAAATCTTCACCTGGTATATTCCGGCAGGAGAAAGCCCAGACCCAGGAACAGTTTGAACCACATCTTACCTTCGGCCTTAACTCCAGGCGTGTCAGGCTGGCACTGGGATCGTCGGGGTATTCCAGGTCGTTTGTTGGCGGGAATTGGGATCACTTACAGCAAAGCTACACTGCTGTCTTCGTTTCGTTTATTTTTTTCCATACACCACAAACCCACTGGTGTGTCATTTCTGTAATGACAGGATATTTTATAGTGCGGGCATTGTACTTCCACTGGTAGTTCACCGTGATCTCGAAGATTTAGTAAGCTTGCTTCGTTATTTTTGTTGATATTTCGCGGTGAAATCGAAATAATTGTTCTCACAACCTAAACACTGTCTAGCCATGATGGAATTGATTTGAATTTCAACTGCCTTCTCCTAGGCCAAGCTTCTATTGTCACGTGATGATCTATTCCATATCTGATTGGTTCTATTGAGTGTCTATGTTCACGTCACGTTCACGCACGAATCTAATTGGCTTATTTGATTTCCCTCGCATACGTCATCCGCTACAAATCCGTCCGATTTGCCGTCGCTCTTAAAGACTTTTTGTCATTTTGCCGCGGGGTTGGAGGCGGAAGGTTACTGCGGCTCCTGGGAATCGTGGATTTTATACCCTCTATAACTCCGTTATTATCAATTTGCACAGTAAATGGTGTAAATGAAAAGCATCATAGAATGATGTGTTCTACCATATGGTAAGCTCAGATTCTTTAAATTAGGTGTGGGGTTGCATTTCCAATAATACCATTATTTTTTTTACCAAAATTTCCCCTTCCCTAAATCTACTTTTCTGTAGTCTTCGTTGGCTTTCGATTTTGAGGCCTTAACCCACTCCTTTCCCCCGTCAAACCCATGTTGGAGACGACTTATCCTAGCACCGTATACTTGTCGTTGGTGAACACACATTCTCTTTCAGTCTCCTATACATGCCCCTGGTAATTCTCTTCTGTAACGTTTCTTCATTTGAGGCTTCTGAAGCATGTTGTTTTTTTAGAGTGATAAGCAAGTTTATTGGTACAGTGTGAGAAAGCAAGCGTTTTTCTGATTGTTATCCAAAGGTCTGGATTTCGTTTGTATCTTAGAGAGAGAGAGAGAGAGAGAGAGAGAGAGAGTGAGAGAGAGAGAGAGAGAGAGAGAGAGAGAGAGAGAGAGAGAGAGAGAGAGAGAGAGAGAGAGAGAGAGAGAGAGAGAGAGAGAGAGAGAGAGAGAGGAGAGAGAGAGAGAGAGAGAGAGAGAGAGAGAGAGAGAGAGAGAGAGAGAGAGAGAGAGAGAGAGAGAGAGAGAGAGAGAGAGAGAGAGAGAGAGAGAGAGAGAGAGAGAGAGAGAGAGAGAGAGAGAGAGAGAGAGAGAGAGAGAGAGAGAGAGAGAGAGAGAGAGATAAACTCATGCAAACATGCGTGCTGACTGAATCATGGAAGACAAAATTAATCAAAACATATGAAGAATATCTTCGCCGTCAACATATTTCTCTTAGTAAAACAAAACATTATCTTCATTAACAAACGGCTTAGTTTTTGCTCGAATTGCCTTACTACTCGGGATACCTTTGTATTATCATTTTTCGCGCCATGAGTAATAATAAGCAGGACAAAAGGAATAGAGAAGTACATCGTAAGTGCTAATCGACATGACTCGTTTGGCTTTGCGTGTTAGTGTTTGGGAAAGGAATGCTGAGTGTTTATAGTCATTATGTCTTTAAGTGTTATCAAAACTAACGCGAAAAAAGGACAAAAGCATTCGTAGTATATACGCCATTATAAGTTATTCATAGAACTCATCGCCGCGTGATTCTATGTACTTTTGACGTGGGAAAGTTATTTTCCACAACTCAGTCCTCATCACCCAACTACTCGGTAATATAAACAATTCAAGTGTCTACACGATTGCATTGGATCCCCAACACTCCAGAACTATGTATTTTACAGTATATTACTACACACGATATTGTATTCAATATACGACTAATATACTGTGCCAGTCAACCCAATTTATTTTCATTTATGGTACTTTAGAAGCCCGTAGTCTTTCATTTAGCGGTCTTTACTCTTCACGCCCACGCACCTCTCATAAATTTGCCTTTATAGCACGAGAAGAAATGTAACTAAAATTTGATTGTAAATGTCATAAGGCGATGACTGATAAACACTGATAACTAGATAAGGAAGGTAGAAGAAAAGGAAAATGAGCTGGATTTCTGCACCGCCTTTGTGCAATACTGCGCTTTATTCAAGGGTGTCGAACTCATGACCCGCGGGAGGGAGGAATCATTACCTTGTGAAATTATGATCGCCATGAAGGTCAGTAACATATGAATAAGAGACTGAAAATTCTTAAATAACTCTTATTTCATGATGGTAATAATTTGATTTAATAAGGAAAATAAACTTAACGCACAGGTGTATGATACCAGTTACAGTTTTAAATAACGCAATCTCACCTTTTTGTCCCTCAAGATAATAGCTGGAATAAAAAGTGGCACTCGAATTATTTTGGGTTTGGCACCTGGCATAACAAGGGATTTATGTGACACGTTAATTATATATAGTATGGCGTATTCATAGATGCTACTTTCCAGTGAATTCCCAGGAACTACCGACTCCAACTCGGTAATATAAAAAAATCACATTTCTAAATGGCTGCAGTGCTTTGAAGGGGGCAGGATAGCATGCATGATGCCTGATTCCTATTGTAAAGAAAAAAAAAAACTTTCTTTGCTGCCTGTATCTAGGATATGTATATATATATATATATATATATATATATATATATATATACATACATACATACATACATATATATATATATACACATACATATATATATATATATATATATATATATATATATATATATATGTATATATATATATATATGTATATATATATATATATATATATATATGTATATATATATATATATATATATATATATATATATATATATATATATATATATATATATATATATATATAAGGTACATCCCTGGAAGGGCCGAAAGGGGTGCTACTGGATGGGATAAATGGGTTCCATTAGGAGGCACCACCGGAAGAGCCGAAGGAGCGTCGCTGAGAGGGTCGAGGGATCAGCTGACATTAATTCGGCCCCAACTATATGCTGTTCTCATGCTGACATTTGAGAAATGTGTATCACGAGTGAAAAAAGTATGAAGAATGGGGGAATGAGGCGACTCTCTCATGAAATATAAATTTATTAACATTATTTCTTGTTTTTATGTATTCTACTACAGACCGGATGATTTATCAAAGTTCGTTCCCATTCTGTTTTTAGACACATTCTAGGATTTCACACTAAATAAAAGGCTGGTGTGGAATTACTTGTGAAACTGGCACAGTACAGCCATGTTTTTATATGCCTCATATAAACAGTGAATTCAAAGTTATATTCTTTATTTAGTAGATGTCAGTTACTGAGAAGCCCATACATACGATACCTACAAGTTATTCAGAAAAAAAGAAAATGAATATTGAACTGTGGATTTTGTCTTATATTTTCACTATTTTATTCAGCATACAAACGGACTCAAAAAAAGTGACAGTATTGAAAGAGCATTTCGCACGTTCCACCGCGCGTGCCTGCTTTCGTCACAAATAAGTGAATAATGTTTTAAGCAGAACCATTCACACGCTGCACAAGTTATTCCCGATTCGTTCTCGCCGAAATCCCGAGTTGATACAGCAGTCCCTTGATTCCTGAACTGCCGGCTTGTCCATGACCTTGCTGCTCAGGGAACTATAACGTGAATTTCTTTATTCACTTGCTCTTGAGTGATTGATTAACGATCATTAGACAGGCAGGGGGTGTGAGTATATTGCTCACCGATCATTCCGCACTGCACGTTGGATTAGAAGGTAAATTATATATCCAAGAATATATATATATATATATATATATATATATATATATATATATATATATATGTGTGTGTGTGTGTGTGTGTGTGTGTGTGTGTGTGTGTGTGTGTGTGTGTGTGTGTGTGTGTGTGTGTGTATGTATGTATGTATGTATATTTTAGATACAGAAAGAAGAGATTTTTTTATTTATAGCAATCAATCATGCATAATGCACTAAATATTCAATAAAGATTTGCGTGAATTACAAAAGAATTAAACCCAAGTATTTCAAGGAACTGGAGTAAATAAAAAAAAAAAGTTATACCACGATTAAGCAATGTAAATGGTCAAAAAAATTTAAGGCTTGAAATAAAGGAAAGAAGAAAATAAAGGTGTGATAAACAATGGCAACGACGTCAAAACCGAGAATGGTTTTATCGTGCGAAGGTTTCAGTGTAGCTCGAAATGTTGCGGTTTATTGTTGGGAAAAGCTGGATCAGTAGGAACTCGAGGTGTCATGGCGTCTGTTTTGATGATTGTTCAATGGAAATATAAACATTAAAATCATTTTTCCATCCTTTTCGAAAATTTAAAAGACCAAAATGATCGACCTGATTCACAAAGCATCAGTAACTTTTGTGACGTCATCAAAATA
>NC_091583.1:11481511-11514011 GCF_042767895.1 Penaeus vannamei | reverse complement strand
AGGATTCTCTATTTCATGCAGAAGTCCTGGAGAAATAAGATAAATTAGTAATGCCTTACATGAATGAGTTCAAAATGTAAAAAGCAATACAATAATCACAGCTCTTTAAGAATCTTATAAACTGTAAAATAAAGAAGTTATCAGCTACTGAAATCAGTAAAATTATACATCACAAAAGATCACATTCATTAATGGAAGATCAAAACCATCTATTTGCTTATTCATAGAGTCTGAAATTATGATAAATGATGTCTAATGCTTCCACTTACCAACTACATCACAGAACTCCATGAAGGAGGAAATAGGCAGGAGCTCCTCTTGATAATGCGTGAGGACCTTAGAGGAAGCTTCCACCAATACTTGGTCATTATGACGCACAAACTCTGCAACTGTTACACTCCATTCTCCCTCTGTACTTGTTTTCTGCAAAAAGTATACAGATTTGTAGGAAAATCTTTACAAAAAGAATCTAATAACAAGAAGAAATGTATCACTTGGTGTAGTCACCCCTGACTACTTGGCAGTACTAACCTTGAAAAAGGTGTTGTAAATAGCATCAATGAGGGCCCAGAAGATTGCTGCATGCTTGTACACACTCCAATCCTTTGTTGCTTTGTCTGTGACTCTGTTTCCAGGTGGTGGGTGAGGTGACACTGATCTAGCATGAGCAACGACTAGTAGACGCTGAAGGTACTGCACCCTTATGGATGTCCATTTGGTTGGTGAATATATGGCTAATGATAAAACACCCATATAAAATGCCCCCTCAGCCTCGTAAGCAATTTCAATCCACCTTTCCTGACTTGCCTCGAGGAAGGTTGAGAGCCTCTTCTCTTCTCGACCCACTGACCGAGTGCTGCAAAGGCAATTCATATGTTTTCATCTTTGTATACAAATATCTAATTGATATTCTCACTTTATGAAGTATACATAGTAACTGTTAATCAAAAAGCATTATTATTACATATAATATATCCTGGTGTAAGATTCAGATCATCTCAGGGCCAAAATCTATAACTGAATTACTTACGTGTTTATTACATATAAAGCCATGTGGAGAATGTAGGGCACCAAGTTCATATTAGACTGCCTGCCACCACCGCCTGTATCATCACTGAAGGACTTTTCATTGGCAAACCTCAGCAGGAGTAATTTTAGGTCATGAAGGGTAGAATAGTAACTGATATCCCTGAAAAATAAGTGTTATAAGTCATAAATCACCAACAACTACAACAAAACAAATATGTTAATTTTTTTTCTTCTTTTTTTCTTTTCTCTTCTTTTATTTTCTATCTATTATTTCATTGGCAATAATAGTAATAATAAAAAAAAAAAAAAAAAAAAAAAAAAAAAACAAGTACAAGACAAAAGATTAATTGCAATATAAATTATTTTATGTTTGTTATCATGTCATCCAACTTACCAATCAGAATGAAATAATTACGCTACATCAATTTCTCTGACAATTAAAATTTCTCAAGAGAAATACTGTCATATTCAGAATCTGCTGACCCTTACCTGTGGGTAGTGCATTCCTGTAGATAGGTATTGTGACGTGCTAGACAGGAAGCAAAGGCTGATTCTGGAACTTGTGGCCCCCATAATGGCAGGAGACCATTAGCACGGGTGTTTGCATTATGAAGGGCCGCACTCTCCCACTCATCCCGAGACCTGGATGACCTGTGTGAATACTCCATCCTTGTAAAGGCTGCAATTTTCCACAGCTTGTCTTTTGATAAATACATATGGTTCCATTTAAAGTAATAAGGAATTTTTCAGGCACAAACATAAAGCTTAAACACATACTGAGCAAACTGGATAATTTCAAGCATATTGCCAATAAAAAATTACAAATTATGTAATGAAAAATGGGTTGGTTATTATCATGTTAACATAACTTACCTCACAGCAGCAAGATGACAATCCACATGCACCACATTGAAGTGAGAAACAGTGCAATAACCCAAAGTCTTGTGAGGTTTATTCTCAAACTCATCCACTACACAGCGCTTGCTGAATGTATACACAGCTAATACTTTCTGGGGTTGGCAGCGATAACCCTCCAAACAAATTGCACACACCTATTCAGACAAAAAATAAAATATATTAATATAATTCTACTAAAAAGTAGGATATGTAACAGTAATATCATAATACCTGATTTATAAACAAATATACAACAGAATATTACATGAGACCAACATAAAAAAGGAAAGCAGGTTACACAGTCTTAAAGAAGACCCATAAAAAAATCTGTACAGTTTATACAATCTTACAAAAGACTCACGTAAAAATGCATAGTTTAAAATACAATCAAATTAAAGTTACTTAGGCTGATATGATATTTACCAATCCTGATTCCTCAGCAATTTCTCCCATTTGTGACAGTAATGTAGACTGGGATGTAATTTGCTCCTTTTCATTAGCCTTGAGTCCAAGACGGCTCAACTCTTTCTTTCTGGTCTCCATGGCCAATCGCTTCTTTTCCTGCCTTGTCTGACGACGTACTTCTTGCACCTAGGAATATTAATGTGGCAGAATATAATATAAGTATATATTTGCAGAAGAATATACACATATCTATGCACATTTCCAAATCTAAATGGTTTTCATAAACCCTTTGGTGACGGTGACGACTATAGCCGTCATGACGTAATAGTCTATGATGTGTAAACAAGTCATTACTCGCTGCAGGTGTACACAGACTGTACACAGCTACAAAGTCTAGACTGTTACATAATATTAAATCACAAATAAATCAGGCCCCGTCACAATATGGTTAATTGTCCACTCACCTGCACTGCAATACTGGGATCATCACGTAGTGCTTCAAGCAGATTTTCAGCAACAGAGCCAACGTGTTCATCTGATGATATTTGTTCTAAGCGGTGAATATGAGGTATGCAAGTAGCTGCAACTGCTTGTTGTGTTCCCCTGTGCTTCGTTGCCAATCCTTTTTAAAGGATGAGAAAATTAATGTATAATACCAGAATAAAAGGCTACAACATAATCTCAGTAAATTTATTAGCAAAATGTTAAAGACAAGTTTTCACGTTACTAAGTCCAAGAAGCGGTCTTACCTGTCAAGAGTCTAAGGATGTATTTGAGTGATGGTCGACTTAGAAACTCTTTCCACTCATCATTGTAAACTACTACCAGCTTCTTACTCTTTGGCATGTGGGTTTCTATATATGTTAAGGCATCCTGTGAAGGGAGAAAATCATGTGCATAAGGTAAAACAAAACAGAAGTTTGTAATATATAAACTTAGTAGCTCAATTAATTAATCTGCAGATATTACTTCATAACACACTCGATATATATGTAATGGTGACCCTATAAAAAACAAACACAAGCAGTTTTGCTTGCAAAATTACCTTGACAATATTAGCTCGGATGATCATGTCCTTCAACTGATTGCCATTCTCATTACGCTCAATGCCATCACAGAACACACAGAAAGACTCCATCTTTGCGGCATCTTCCGGTGAGTGTTCTCCATCAAACTTCTCAAAGTCCAGCACGGGACGGAAATGTCCTACAAGTAGTTCCATCTTCTCCTTGTGACAGAACACCAGGAAGGGGAGCACACGCATCAACCGTTGACGGACCTGTGGAACATGGGATATCTTTAGTATAATTTTAGTTCTGTGATGCATTTCATACAAAATGCTAATTTAGCATTTAAATTAAACATATCAAACTGACATTCCTAATTCCTTTCCCATAAATACCTGCTTTAAGCATTTTTGCAATAATAACATCATAACATTAATATTATTCTATAGTAAATTTTAATTTGTTATATAACTTTTCAGAAAAGTTTTTTCTCTTTTTAGACTCACAAGCACATTCATATTTCAAAGCTAAAATACAAAATGAAGTATTACAAAGTAACTTAACAATATATAATCTACAGCTTTCATATATACAAAGCACACTTTCTTACCTGGGCATTGGTGCGGGAAGATGTAGCTACATAGTTCAAGAGGAGATGGATGTCTTCAAGGGTACCACATGTTTCAACAAACTCTGTGTATGATGCAGCTGGTATGGAGGAAGCCTCTACCAACACTGCCTCTAGTACCTGTATACAACAGCACAGAAAAAATAGAATTTTCATCTGATTGTTGACCATTTTTCTATTCTTATAACTACACGTTTATTATTAAGAATATGAAGAAGATATATGAAGATATGAGAGAAATAATTTTCTCGTAGCCTTACCTGAAGTAGTTGCTCAGTGAGAGATGCTCCACCTGGTGGCCCAGCAACAACTTCTGGCTCTGCTGCAAGACACTGCTTCAAGGTGTGTAGCAAAGTAGAGATGGCATTCAATGAAGGTACCATCAGACGTTCTCTATTCACACGCACCTGAGAAGACCAAGAGAAAATTTATGAAGTCTAAAGATAAAACTACTGGCACTCCTGGCAGTGAAAAGCAACATCGAAATATATACCTAGTGATAACACAATCAACTACAATACATACCTTAACACAATATTGGAAAAGCTTCAACAGCACTGTGACTAGTGCTCTGGCATATGAAAGATCACTTATTCTCTGCAGGCACTGAAGCATCACCTGAAATAAATCATTTGTCATTAAAATTTACATATTTACCATAAGAGATTTCCCTCTTTACAAAGTTAAACAACTCACATGCTTCCTTAAAAAAGAGAAAGAGAATTTATAAACAAAAAACACATTCAATTTCTCACTTTACACATTCCATGTCTACTTTCTCCAGATAAATATTTACCTCAAGCCCTCCACACTGGCACATGACACTGGCCATACGGTACACCTGTTCATTATCCACATCTTCTTCCTTCTTCTTATCTAAAGTTTCTACAAACTCTTCAGTAGCATCCCCAAGGAGACCTCTCATTCGATACACAATACGCATAGCATCACTCTCACTGTTTTCTGCTAGCCATATTTTCTTATACACCTGTAAGTAGAAATAATGTAAGAGTTAGTGAAGCATATCACAATGTAGACAAATGACATCTATTTTGCCTGTACTTTCACATTCCATGCATATTAATATTTGCATGATATCATTGAATATTTTCTTCTCCATACAAAATAGATATAGCAATTATGAGCTTCCATTAACTTTCATAATATCCTAGACTGGGCAAAGGTCTCATGGACTGCATCTAGTAACAGCACAGAGCACCTAATGTCAACTAAAAGTTTAACTGATTAATAAAATGAAAAAGATTCTGAATATTTCTCCATAAGCATATGACTCTTTCTCATACCTCTTTCACAGGCAGGTCTAGCGAGATGATCTTGTTACAGATGAGTAGCTCCATACCATTATCATCTTCTAACAATGCCACTAGCTCACAGTCCTGGCAGATCTTGTTCTTCACATCTCTCATCAGAGGACCCAGCCCTGGATCTAAGCTGCTGTATGGGTTGCCCACCATGCGACCCTGAAACATCAACCACACCACATAGTCAAGATAAAGACTACAACTTGAAGAAAACTGAATACCTGAAGAAAAGAAACAATTCATAGAAACTATTACAAGGAGTTTTTCATTTAACAAAGCACAAGGCAGGTAACTTATCCCATATACAGGATCTTGTGTAAGATAGACATCTACAAAAAGATATTCCAACTTCCTTTAGACTGCTCTTTATAAAATACAAGAAAACAAACCTGAAGGAAATCTTCCTGCTGAGGATCCTTTTCCAGGGTTAGGAAGAATTCACCAACATCATTCTCCTCAGGATATATTATAGAGCACAACCGCTCATAAATGAAAACAGGTGTACGCAGGTCATCTTGGGGATACTGCTTCAGGGTTTCAACACAAACATTCATGAATTCCTTTGTCTCTGCCTCTGTACCTAGAATCATAAACAATACTAAATTAATACATAATTCATAAAATCACAAAATCAAAATAATACAAGCATGATCACCAAAAAGCCTAAAAGACAAATAGAGAAACAAACAAAAATCAACAGAATTAAGTTCAAATATAATTAAAGACATACCTGAAGTCATATCTTCCAACAATTCTAGGAATTTGTCTTGGGTGTCATCAATGAGCTTAGTGCGTTGGACCACCAACTTCCGTAGAGAGAGGTAGCCACTTAACACTGTGCCGACTAAGCGCCCCTTATATATACTCTTGATCGCATCCACGTCAATGAATTGAGAGAGCAACTCTGTCAATACTTTAAGGGCATAACCTGAAAAGAACAAGGTTTTGTAAAAAAAAAAAAAAAATGCAATAATCATATATGAAAATGTCCAGTAAATGAAACTTTCATATACTTATACTGCATGCCTCAGGTTCTACTATACACACAGTAGAACCATGTGTAGAGTTGTGATCTCTAAACTGGCTGACAAAAGACTGATCTTCCTAAATACCTATGATGCCTTGTGAAGCGGCATTTGGCAATTCAATGCAAATTACATGCAGTGCTTGTAATCAAGGAGAGAAAAAAAAGGATAGAAATAGATGACCTTTCCCCTAATATTCATTTAAAGGTGGAAAAAAAAGAATGGCATGAACATACTATTTACAAACAAAGCAGTATTAGCTAAGAATTACATATCAAAATTGCAATCTGCAGCATTACCTTGGCTTAGATCTGTGGTAAGGGTTGTTTCTTCTAAAGTGGTCAACAGCTGAATTTCTGCAGTAATAAGACTGGCGATGGTTGGCAGGACACCCTTTAGTGCCAGGTAGTATTTCCAGTGAGCACCTAACAGGAGGGTTTGATACAGGGAGACAAATTCTGCTGCACTTTCTCCTGCCTTTCCTATTTCTGGTAAGAATGTTGTGAGCATATCCAGTACCTGAAAGTGACAAATGAGCAAATCAGCATGAGGTAAAGGTTATCTCGTCACTAACTATTTGAAATTTGAAGTTTTCTGCAACTTAACCATTTCATCCAAAACCAATTACCTCTCTCTTGCGCTGGGATGATGAGCACAGGGACTCCACCATTTGTGCAGTGACCTGACGTGCCATACGGGATGAGGGGTTGAAGAGGACACGCCGCAGCCATGAAGATTCCTGCATCTTTAGGTCGTATTGGTGACGAATTGTATGGGCCAACCAGCGACAACCATACTTCTCTATGAGGTATCTTTCATGGACTTCATCCTAAAGAAAGAAGAAAGTAGTAAGTAATATATAAAAGTTTGTGGAAATACCTAAAAACAAAATCAAATACAAATTACAAACTGTACAACATTCCTGAACATGTATCTTTTTTTCTGAAAAATATGTTAACTTCCTACCTTCTTCATTTTGCTAACAGCTGGCTCTTGTGCTCTTCTAGCTGATCTCTTCTTCCATGTCTCATAAGAGTGACCTGGGTCACCACTTAGCCACTTACTCACATCTACTCCAACCTTCAATAAATAAAACAATCTTATAATATATGCAACACTGAAAAATAATTATTGTCATCTGCTACCTCATGTTTTCTGAACAGCCAGAATTTTTGTTTTGTTTCAATTCTTACCTTTGAACCACCCAAGTAAGCAGCCATCAAGTCAGTGGAGGCCGCACTGGAGGCAGATGCAGCTGCAACAACAGCAGTAACAAAGGCTGCAGCATTCATGGGGGTCTTATCCCTACTCTTACGGGGTGGTGGGGGAGTTGGTGGTCTCATCACCCCTTGAAGGATACGAAGGCAAGGCAGGGTGATGTGCTCCATCACAGTTGGGGAGGCATTGGATCCTCCAGCCATTAGGAACAATTGAACCACACACCTAATAGAGCAAAAAATAACAGGCTTATATTTGGGGGCCATAAAATTTAGTACCTTGCTAAAATCTCAGGCAAAGAATTGCATTAAAAGTTTCATGTGTCAAAATTTTGTGAATAAACACTAAAAGGCACAAAAAATAAAATTATATTGATAAAACAAACTATATGACGATATTAGTAATTACCTTAACCTATACTCCCAGCAGGAATCCTCCTTCTGTGCAGATGCAGCCAACAAACCCATTTCATGTCTGACAGCAGCTGCTAAGTCTGGTGATGTCACATGGGACCGCAGAGCCATACTGATCTTATCCATAATGAGGCGATTCAGTTCTTGCGTGGCTGACAAGTCATCTTTAGTCAGGAGGCAGAGGAGTTGACGCACCTCACTTCTCACCTGCAATTCATCATGCTTCAAATCAGTACATATACAACTAGGAGGCAGAGATAGCAAGTGAAAGAAAGAAACAAGAAAAATGAGATGCAAACAATGAAAAGGTATCTTCTCATGACTTTCATTATTTGTTCACATCAAAATATTCAAAAGCACCAAAACTGGAGGTGTGACTTACCTGTACAGTACCTCTCCTTAGATTATATTCAAGGAGATCATTGATGAGCCCATGCTGGCAAAGGGCAGCTCTGAGAGTGGCATTTGTTGCCAAAGCCCGAAGCAGAGTAATGCAGTGCTCTGTGGCTGATGCTGCACAACCATAGCAGCGACCAGCAGCCACCACTCCTTCTTCATGGTTGCTTGCATGAACAACACCACTGCGTGTAATAGGAGACACAACATTCTTCTTCCCACCTTCTTTCTGGGACCGATCAAAAGCAACAAGCTCTCGCCGGGAGGCTTGGATTCGCTGGGGTAAAAAAGAGCATATATTAATCAAGAGACTATTCTAACAATTACTATGCTACAAATAAAATTGAAGAGTGAAAAAAATCTCAACCAGAACTTAACATCATATCCTACTAAATATATATCATCCAATCACAACTGGAGTCCCAATAGCACAGTGAACATGAAATCCCATTGCTCCCCATGTTCTTGGCTGCTGCATAAACAATCTTAGAAAAGAGCCTAAAAAGAGGCTTTACTCCTACTTTTTAAGGGGCTATTTCTCATAAACAAATGTATCCAGGGAGAAAGTGGCATGTCATAGGACTTCATTTTGACATGATTGGGATAAATCAAACAATCAATACATAAAACACACACCTGAATAACTTTAGATAGATCATCAAATGAGTTCTTGCAATCTCCACAGTACTTCTGAGCCAACTGCTGGATGGCTCGGTTCACCTGAGTCCCTCCTGAGCTGCCTTCATCATTACTCCTTGCTGCTCCTTGCTCACTTATTCTCACTAACAGCAGCTGATGTGAGATGGAAAAAAAATGCATATAAATTTTTTTTCCTCTAAGAGATAGAGAGAAATTACAGCAGGAAGTCTGTCTCACATAAATGAATAAGGTAAATTAACAAATGAAAAAGTAAATAATGAATGACAGTGAAGCAGTAAAAGTATAAAGTGCAACCATGCAAGAAAGCCATGACTACCTCCAAAGTTGGTTTATATGCTTGCAGCTGCTTGTATGAACGGTCTGCCTTTTCTAGTAAGTTGTTGATGTTGAGAACTGCTTTCTTGCGGTCATCTTCATTTTCTATGGGATCCACAGCACAGCATGGTCGACATTGTAATGTATAATCAAACTTGGCATACTTACAGTAACCACAGGCATTGCAAAGGAAGGGGTCTTTCTCATCATAATTGATGGCCCTAAAAAGGTTAATAAAATTTAAATTAAAATGTTATCAAATTTATAAACTATCAATATGTGAAGTCACATAAGAACAATTCTATAAACACCAACTAATATGTATGAAACCACATAAAATTAAGTGCTATTCTATGTAAAATCAGGAAAATAAAAAACTTCTCAACTTAATAATTACTGTGCACATATGCATCTTCATATGCTTGTGCTTCCATTCTCAAAATTAATACAAGGATATATTGTTACAACACCCAAAACTGATAATAATAAACAAACCTGCACTTGTGACACTGATAAACATTCTCTCCACAATTAGCACACACTCCTGGTGATGCTGGCACTGCTGCTGAGCACCGAGGGCACTGGAGAGTTTCTGTCGAGGCCTGAAAAATGCACAATATACCATCGTTTAAAATAAAAGAAATACATAGATGAAAAACAAAAATCAAATCTAACTGCCTAAATAAAGAAATTATCTTTTTTTCATTTCAATATCATTATGCTGTTGTAAAACTTACCTGAAGATTCTCATAGAAGTCAGTATATTCAAACATGAGGTTGCAGGCAATAATTGGCAGAGGGAAGTCAATTTTGACCTCAATCTGACCAGCAGATAGGGTCACTTTCTTTGCACGATGCCACATGGCTATCAAGGAAAAGAAAAAAGATTAATTAATATGTGGCAACTACCTCCTTGTATTTGAAAAAAAAGCACACAACAAACAATCTTATTAATCAATACTACCTGAGATCTCATAATATCAAATGCTTATTGATAATCAATACTGAAGCCTTTGAATGAACAGTAATCCATTTCAGAGAAACTACAATATAATCCTATATATCAAAATCACAAGAGGAAAACAAAGCTTCTGATCATAATCCTACTTATTATATCACAGAGAGTTTACATAATACAGACAATAATGTCCACAAATTACTCTGTATGATGATTATAGTCATCAAGTGTTATTGTTTAGAGTGTATAAGGTTTATTTGGCACCAAACAGGTATATGTTAGTATTAATCCAAAAACAGCCATTAACAATTACCTAGCCAAATGCATGATAAAAATATAAAAACATTATATCATAACAGCAACTGGAAGCAGGGAAAACAATACTAAAAAGGAGTATTGAAAAAAACAAACAGCCCTTCTACTTACCAGGTTTGTTCTTCAACTCTACAACAGCCTGGACTGAACGGTTGTTGTAGAAAACATTGAGGGTACGGACCATCTTAGTGCGCTTCAGATCAGCTATACGCAAAGTCAGTCTGCTAATCATGTGGCTGCCAACAAGCTTGACAAGCTGGGTTGTTGTGGTGAAGCGAGAATCCACCTGCAAAATATTGTTTGGCAATGCAGTTCTCCCTATATCTTTTTTCTTCCAGTATTCTATAAAATCCATTCTCTAATGAGGATACATATAATGTTTCATTGAAAAGGAAAAGAGTGGTTTTCATAAAAGACAAACATTTCAATGCAACAATGGTACAATGGTAAGAGCCTGAAATCCATATAAGATATATTCTGTAGTGACATTAAACCTTATGTTAACATATACCAACCTTGACAGTGGAGAGCTTGACACTTGTGAATGGAACTTCTGGGTTATTACAGACAAGGCATGGCTCAGATTCAAGATAGTAACCATCAAATTCGACTAATGATGCTAAAGAGTTGTAGAGGTTAGCATTAGGATGGTTAGCGAGGAGCTGTGACTGAGTGCGGAGAACAGTGACAGCTCTGTTGATGTATTCAATAACCTGGAGGAAAAAGATCACGTCAAACTATGACCAGAAATGAGACACCTAATCATTATTATCATTATCACTGAAACTATCCTAAACCTTTTGTGCTAGGATATGCCATCCTAGCATACTTTATATACTGTGGATTTAGTATATTGCCAGCAGCACCACAAGTACTTAAACACCAAGGAATCAATTATTAACCCTACCTATCTCATCTGTTTACCCTATTACTTGATTTTCTAAAAAAAAAAATTATCATTTATTGCTATTGGTATTCAATAAACATTTAAGCATACTATCAACAAAAATAACAGGCATGGGGGGATCCCCCAAATTTAAGAAATGAAGAAATCAAGTGAGGTCACTTTGGGCTACTAATCAATTCCTTAGGGAAGCCAATTGTGTGACAACATTCACAGTGGATGGTACATATAGCCATGTATAAAGGGTGAAATGTATTCATAACATCAATTTTATGGTCTAAAAACTATTAATCAAAATCAAACAAGATAAAATTCTACATACCTTCTTTTCACAGTGCTGAGTCTTGAGAGAGAAATATCCTAAGAGATCAACAAACTGTGCAGCCTTCCTGCCATAGGCTGGAAGGTGTGGCCACAGTGACCACATGAGGGTAAGGAGAGTATCCTGGTCCCTTGGCGGGGAATGACGGTACAGTGCTAGAACCAGTGAGTGTGCCTGCCATCGCACTCCTGTTGAGTTGGACTCCAAGAGGAATGTTCGAACAAACTGGCTGATGCGGTTACGGTCCAAGTATCTGTAAAACAATTATCATATCATACAATATCAAATTTGAAATATATAAGATATGACATTTAGCATTATTGTCACTCCTTATTTGCCTAATGAATGTTCTACAGTATATTCACAAAGGATGCACTGTATAAAACAAAAACTTACCTATTTATCTGAGCCACAAGTGCAGCACAATGTGCCTCTTCACCACGGCTTTCTCCCTCACTATCTTCACTTGAAGCTCGTTTTGTGCTGCTACTTGAGCTCTGCAAAATATAACATACTTGTACTACCTTGATAATGATAGCTAGAACTTCAATTATAAACCAAAGAACAATATGGCAAAAAATACCACAGTATGTCAGAACAAGTGCAAATCCCGTTCATAGTACCTTCTTGAAAACACTCACTTTGGAACTTTCTGAATTCTTTGATGTAGGACAGAGTGCTGCCTGTAGGAGCTGGAGCACTGTAGGTGCAACTCCTTCTTCTAATAGGCATGATACTTCCATCAAGAATCCAAGTACACTTTCATCTTTCATGCAGTACCTTGAAATTTAAATGAAAATATTAATAATACTATTTTTTTCTCTAGACTAATTCAATGGAAAATTATAAAAAATCTGAATTATAAGAAAAAATGGGAGTATAAGAAAAAGTGGAAGATGGAAATAAATACACTAATCAAAAATAGAACTATCAATATACAGCAAAATATGAACACATTAAAGCAATCCACTTCATCACCTGCACAAATACTTACTTTTGCCAGTTTGGTGTTCTTGAGGAGGCAATGTCTACACATGACTTCAAATGCTCAATAAGCTGAATAAGGGAGTCATATGGCAATGCAATTGGTGTTAAGGATGCACTCCCTGAGAAACTAAATCCTCCTTGGGCACAGAGAACTTTAACATCCTGTTTCAAGATAAAAAATTCAAATCAATATTAACATTTACACACATTAACTACAGACTGCTAGCAATAGAAACCCACACACACACACACAAAAAAAAATATATATATATATATATATTTCAAAGATAAACCTTTTGGTGAACAAATCATTAGAAGTTTACCTTGATGTGGTAATCCAGTGCATGCATGTCCCTCATTTGGCGGTACCTGTCCTTGTGGCCACAAATGAAAAGCAGCAACTTGCGCACCTGACGTCTTACAACTGGGGTCTGTTGAGTCATCATGTACTCACACAGATAATGAGACCAGGCTGGTTCAAATTGGCCCCCTTCCCCTAATTTCTTCATCTGAAATATGGATAAACAAACTGAATCTTACAAAATATTGGCTTCTTATCAAAATATATAATGAAAAATAAAGTTCTAAAGTAGACAAGTTATCCATTTAATGGTAGTCTTTCATACCTGATATGGCAGCCTCAAAACCATTTCTGTCAACAAGTGAGGGAAGGCTGCAAAAACATCATGGGCATGTCCCTTCACATATTGCCGTAGGAAAAATGGAGACATGTCAGGTGGAAGAGAAAGTGGTCGAGGTTTTAGGAGGCCAGCACCAATGACAGTGCCACCCTGCTCTTCCGAGGTTGCTCGCCAATACTCCAGCAGAGCTTTGAGGAAGGAGAGACAATGCTCCATTGCTCCTGATTGCACCAAGCACTTGGCTGTGGCCTGGGGAATCACACTGGAATTATCACTGCTTGATCTGCCACCAGACTTGTTTCTTGACATCATTACACCTAAAAGGATAAAGAATATGTATGAATTCATCTGCAGGAAACATTTCTAAAACTCTAAACCTTTAAAAAAGTCACAAATATTTACTCACATCAATTTCAAATTCTAATAATGTCATTGCAATTTTCTAATACTTACTCAGTAGTCTCATTACAACAAGCTGGACCTCCTTGCCAGGTGTACGCTCAGAGACTGTTGCTACATCAATGCTGCTCATGTTCAACTGAGTGACAAGAGCCATGAGGACAGCATCCAAGCTTGTACGGTCTCTTGTCTCATTCCCATCTAGGTCAGAGGTCAGCATCAAGAGGACCTAGAATCAAACAATTCAATATAAATAACCAAAAATTACTTACAAACAAAAAAATTTCATCATCAATCTATTATGTCAAATTAAAGAGAAATCCTTTTTTCACTTGACCGCAAAATTATCTAGTAATAGTTCTGATGGAATCTTTCACATAAATGATCTCATTCTCATTTCTTGTCAACTTTTGCATTTATTCTATCATTCTTGCTGAGCCTTTATATATCACTTACTTGGAAGAAGGGTATAGTTGTAACTCCTCCAACAGCTGATAGAGAAGGAATACGCTGCACCAGGGCGTCTAACAAAGCCAGACGGAGTGTATGCAGTCCTACACCACCTTCTGGTAATTCCTCCTCAACCAAGTCACCCTAAAAAATATATTCAAATAATTTATCTGACCTAATAATTTCTTAAATTATTAGGTAAATAAAAAAATGCTAGTTAATATATAATCATACATAGGTATGAGATCTCAATGAAAGCTTACCTGAAGTGTGGTAGGTAATGCTGACACTCCATCACGAAGAGCTGCTGCGCCAGATTCTTGTCCAGTGTCACCATAGGCTGAACTTCGTCCAGAAACATTGTGCTCACCACCCAAGCTCTCAACAACAGATCCTCCAGATTCACTTCCAGCACTTCCAGCCTAAAATGGAAGTCAAATTTAAAAATAAAAAGGGTACATAACTTTTGATCTGTACTCAGATCAAAAAATATCCAAGACTCACTCACTTGGCTAATGATAACTTTATCTTCATTAACTTTGGCTCAAGCCATAAATCATGACTGAAAAATAAACTCAGTGGCAGCATAATACATTTGTATATCATTAATATGAATGAAGCATCAAAATCATATCTAACATGTTCTGCTGGGGAAGCTCTCAAGTTTGATCCATCAGTGGCTGCTGTAGATCCATCACCATCATCATCATCTGAGCCATTAGCTGAGGCAGTAGTGTCAGAATAGTGTCCATTTTCTTGCCCATCAGCACCTTCAACATCACCAGCTTCTGCTTCCTCTCCACCATCCTGTAAATAACATTATCATTATTTTTTAATGTCTATCAATAGCATAAACCATGACCAAATATCAATATTTCAGACTAATGAAGACACACAGATATACCTAATGATTTTACTAACCTGTTGACCTTCTTGTGCATTGGCTTGAGCTCCACTGCCAGGCATTCCTCCAGCAGCTAGTACTTGGAGACTATGGAGGACTTGGCCACTTAGTCCCTGCAGGCGATGTAATCCTGGCAGGCCCCCTACCAGCCCTTGCAGACCTGGAGGAAGATTACCCAAATCTGCTGGTGCTTGTCCTTGATCTTCATGCAATGAGAGTGCAATTGCAAGTTCTACCATGGCATCATCATCATCGGCAGGGAGGTCTAACATGCTGCTCATCAGTGCACCTCTCAGGGCCAGGCCACCACCACCTCCTCCAAGGGCTCCTAGGGCTTCTAGGCCTTCTCCACCACCACCTGAAACACAAGTTAATTGACATAATTTTATGGTCTCTTATGAAAAAGAAAATACACACTGATTTGTAAATAAATAGCAAATATGCATGAAGGATACTATTCTCTTATTAGCTTACCAGCTTCTGCAATTGACTCTGCAGCTTCAGCTCCCTCAAATGGAGGTTCAACTAGGGCAGCTCCAACTGACTCCTGTGTAGTTGTTGCTGTTTTTTCAGCATCATCCACACCAACACCTATTAAAAAATTATTATTTAAGTCACAGAATATTATCAATAGAATTTTACAAAAAGTAAAGAACACACAATTAACCCATCCATCCCGGGTGTCACATATATGAGACACAAGGAAAAAATAAACAGTTTCGGGCTGCCCGCCAGTGCGATGCTGTCTCGGAGCCGTGCTCCGCGGCAAAAGCGGCGGGCGGCCGGGCGGGCGGACAGACTCCGGGGAAGCTCCGCCCGCCGATTTTGTAGCTTCCCGGATTTTTTTAATTTGGGCTACAAAATGTACCCCGGCGTGGGTGGGTTAATTAATGCAATCTCTATGAAGATTATCACTTTTCAATAATTAACATATCAGTGCAGATGTGAATATTATTACCTGGTGTGGAGCACCTTGGTGGACTAGGGATGAAAACCTTGCGTCTCTTGTGTCGAGGTCTAAGAACTCTGATTAGTGCCTGTTTAGCACCGAAACTTACACCTGTGTCTGTACACAGTAATAGTTCTGTGTAAAGTCTCACAGCAAGTGGCACTACAGATAGGGAACAAACTGTATAGGCATGTATAATTTCGACCACTGCTTGTACTGTTGCCTCAACATGAGTAAGTCCTGCAAATGAACAAAATACATTTTATTATACTGTTTATGAGAACAAAAAATCATATGCTCTTTCCCATATCTGACAAAAAAATCCATAAGTTTACCAACAAGTAAAGGAACTAAGATTTCCAGCTTGAAATTCTTCCAACTCCTCTTTATGTATGCCTAAAAACTTACCTGGTTGACAAACTGGTGTCAGGAAGGGATTTGTTGGTTTGGCACCATGCAAAGACCAAAACACTGTCATCAGTTGTGCTAAGAAATGATTATCATCACAAGTAATATCATTGCCATTGCTGTCTCCACCCTCAAGTGTTGCTTCAGAGTCTGATGTAGTGTCTGATGCCTTGCTTAATGTGGAGTCTCCATCTGACTTCTTTGACATGGAAGCATCTCCATCTGTTTTTGGCCCAGGAGAAGAAATTGGGATGTCCACTTTCTTGGAATCATCTTCAGAAGGTAACAGGGCCAGGTCACATGATGGTACTTTTTCAGTATACCTATAAAAACAATTCACATATAAACTAAATGATAAATCCATATAATGAATCTGTCTACAATAAAGATGAAAACCTAATATGCATATCTACTTAACTCATTTCACCTTACATATTTGTAAGTCAGTACTTCTGATAAAATTTGTACATACTTGACAAGATTATGAGGTCTGGCAACAGCCACATTTCTTGCTGTGACAACAAGCCTGTGGTATGCCTCACAATCTAGTTGATGAGGATCTGTCACACGGCATAAACTGCTGAGTGCCTCTACCACATTCGCAAGCTGTGCTCCATCCTTATGATTATGATATGCAACTCTGCTTTGATGTAAAGAGGCTAGCAGAGTGCGAGTGTGATGCTGCAAAGAAAATACACATGTTAGTATCTGAAGAAACTAGATGACTACATTATCAAAGATTTCACATAATTAAACTTTAACAAAAATTATATATGTTGTATAAATACCTGTACAGTTGGTGGGAGAGGAAGATTTAGCAATTTGGTTGCAAGTTCTAGTGCTCCTGCACGGGCAACAATTTTCTCAGCTGGTGTTGCTACAAAGCATCCATCAAGAGTCTCAAGTGCTGCTGACACAAGACGATCTACAGCAGTCAGTGGTACAGGGGTGGTTGCAGTGCTGCCTCCAGCTGAAGCTGATTCTGAAGAGGTTCCAGAGGTTCCAGCAGTCCCAGACCCACTCACAGTGGTGGGGAAGTCCTCTGGTTCTTCAGGCCAGCCAAAATCATCTTTGGTCTTTCCATATCTAATATCAAAATAATAAAAGTATGAACTTCTCAAAAAGAAAAAAAATCTAAAGAAACAAAGTAAAAAGACAATACAACCTGATGTTTATATGAAGTTATATTACAATACTATGACAATGGTTTTAGAATTAACAGTTAATAAACTAAAACTACAAAAAAGAACAAATAATACACAGAATATACACTACTCACATCTTTACAGAGTCAACAATGGTCACATTGGAAGGGTCTGCTGAAGGTCCAAATGTGATAACAATTCGTTTGTCTGCTTGTAGTGACTCCTCCCTGGTGAGGGGAACATCAAACCAACGACTGCGTGTTGCAGCAATCGATACAGTGCGACCAAACACCTGTAATGATGAATAATATATTTCTCCACCAAAAATGCATGCATCTTTTACACTATCAAAACAAAATATCATAAACAAACAACTCCCCCCACTGACCTTATCTCAGATTTTTAAATTATCCATAACACTAACCTCCAAGAATGCTGGCACCCTTTGAGTGTCAACAGCACCAACAGCAATTCTAATGCCACAGATCACTAAAGTGGAGTCATTGTTAGTAGCCTCTAACTGGAAACCACCTGGTTTAGTTGATGCTATGTACATTCCTGCAAAAAAAGATTTGAAAATAAATTTTATCACTGCAAACTTACTATATTCTTCAAGAAAAAAACTCCATTAAAAAAACAAAAACAAAAACAAAAGGCATAAACTCAGAAACAAAACATTTTTTTAACTACCTTGACTGTTCAACCTGTTCTTCAGTTGCTGAACATTGTACACTTGCAGAAGATCATTGCCACCAAACTCAATATCGTTCATCACAGAGCAATGCTCAAAGAAGTCAACAGGGAACACAATGGATCCTGAAAGATAAAAATCCAATAAAAAATGCTTTCTAGCACTTTTACATAAAACAATAATACATCAACTATATAAAAACAACACTAAAATAACGCATTCATGTACTCTGAAACCGCCACAACCATGTGGATATGATTCACCTGGAATAACACCAAAATAATTTTCTACATATTTCATAATTTACCTGATGGTCTTCCAAGTTTGGGTGCTTTCTTCTTCCTGGAAGGTCGAAGTGCTGAGATAGCACTGACACTCTGCATTTGAGGTGATAGCCAAAAATCTGTAAAAGAAATATCAGTAAAAATGTCATCAATAAACTAATCCATGGATTCCTTAGCCATAAACAGGAAATAATATCTATTCATGTAGTTATGGATGGAAATATAAAAAGTAAAAACTATACATATTATTTGAGCTTCAAACAAACCTGTTGTCTGTGGGTTTGCATTGTAGATTCTAAGGGAACCGTCTTCACACAATAGAATAAGTGTTGTCTTTGCTTCATGATTCGGGGACCAGGAGTGACGCAGAGCCACCAGATCTGTCATTTTGCTCTTGGCAGGTAGTACCTTGATCTCTTGGACCAAGATCTGGTCGGGCTTCACCATTAATATCACAGGATTGTTACCTAATAACGAGAATAATTTTAAATAAATAAGTCATAGCTTACTTTAAAGAGTAGTTGATTTACACACAGGCAATTGGATCATCTACAAAATAATAATTAAACAAATGACACTGCCAGCTGCAACATGTTTAGCTGTTTAATTACCAAATCATATAAATAAAAAGAATTACATGACAGCACACTTACTAGACTGAGTAAGACATGTGATCAGCCCAGGATGGCCAGTGACTTCTCCCCACTGACACAATGGTTGTGGTGCCATCTTGCTCCCACTGCCACCACTGCTACTGCCACTGCTGCTGCTACTGCTACTACTGCTGCTACTGCTACTGCTGCTACTGCTTCCTCCAGAACCATTGCCTCCCTTGACACTCACTGGGAAAAGTTTCTCAACACGTTCGTTTTCACCTGAAACAGAAAAATCCAGCATATGAATATTTTTCTTTTACTGTAACTACTTATAGTGTTATAAAACTATTGAAATTAAAAACTTTAAATCTCCAACTAAAGTCCTTCACCTCAATGAAATGGTTCTCATCCAAGGACATACAACCAATTAAGGTTCACGCCCGGCAAGTGTAATCTAAGTTCGGCCTCCCATACCAATAATAACCACAACAGACCTCCGATCCCTCCCACAATTTAACACTTTCCACTCCACATCATGGCCCCTACAACAACTGCAGAGGGTAACTGCACCTTTTTGTGTGTTCATATGAACTGTGATTGATCTAACTCCCCCATTTGAGGGAATCAGAGAGGTTGCAGAAAGCACAATGCCACATGGTAAAATGAAGAGTTTTTGGTAACAAGATGATCATGACAGATGCACTTGCAAATGGAAACATAAAAGATGTCCATTATATCTTTATAGTAAATACTTACTTATGGAGATAAGTGGTGCAATGAAGCTCTTTCCTTGAGAATAGCTGAAGCAGAGGACTTGGAGAGTATGGGAATAGTAAACTGATACTCCTCCTCCTCCAATCTGGCCATTGCAGTCCTGTTGGGACATGAAAAAAATAATTGTCTTTGCTTCATTAACATGAAACCTTGCATTTCATGAATTTTACTTAAATCATGAGTTGTTTTTAGGATTAGAATATTATAACTTGCCTTTAGATCTTGGTGCTGTATCTGAAGCACATTTGTAACATAAAATGGTCCATGTTGTGCAGAACTCTCCTCACTTAATACTTGTGTGTAAATGTAACCTGATGAGGCCATGGCCACCAAGCAGCATCCTGCATCCTGTAAAGTGAGAAAATCCAAATTTTGTTAGCTTTTATAACTGAAATTATCTTTTTAGTAGCTATAAAATATCTGATACAAGTAGGTTCAAATGAGGGATCTAAACCTTTTTTTTTATAGCAACATGTAATACCTGAGTGCAGACAAAGCAGGCATCCTTGATCTTCCCAGACGGCAGCAGGAAGAAGTACTGAGGCGAGAGTGAGTCAATACTCAGGTCATAGATTTTGACAAAGTCTGCTGTGATGAGGGCTAATTGTGTCTGCTGGCCTGGCAGCCATACTGCACGAATAATGTAGTTCCCAGACTCCAGTTGGGGATGCAGAACTAAATGGTCTGAAACACTTCCAGCACTTGCAAATGTCAAGATATGACAATCCTGCAGGAGAGAGATGCATCTTATGAAATATTAGAATATAGAGTAAAAATTTATTCACTAGCATAGAACAGCTATATGTGCCACTGATACTTCTTGAAAATATCTTACCTTAAGACCACAGACAGCAAGGTAATCATCATTGGCAGGGTTTGCTGTAATAGAGAGCACTGTGAATGGCACAGGTGCTGAAGAGAGTCTTGTGAGGGTAAGCTTCCTCTTTGCAGAGTCATGTTGTTTAAGAAGAGAAGAAAGCTGGAGCACAGTGATCTTGCCCTTTTCATGAGAAACAGCCAAATGTTGTCTCTTCCCACCCGGAGAGGCAAGGCAACACATAGCAACTCTCCTGATCATGTGAGCCGACACCAACTGGCGGATGGTCTGCCCTTGCTCACCAGAGTAGTTGAGACGGACATTTTCAAAGGCTCCTTCCTGGGACCCTAGAGTGGCTACCATCAACTGTTCTGATGGCTTAACAACCTGAAATATAGTGAACTCTTTATATCATTGACTCTCCTAACATCAAGTATGTAAAAAATAGAAAATAGATTATGGTTGACAAAGAAATCATAACTCTTTTATTACAAAGGCTCTCTCCATCAATTCTGTATGACCTTATCCTCTACAAATAATATTTTGCGGAATGCAAAGCAAGGATGAGTATTTTATTTATCTGTTTTTAATGTTATCTAACTTCTTGTCTATTCTTTTTATATAAAAAATATTGCATCTTCAAGCTTATGAAACACTTTTAAAAAAGAAAATAGAAAAAAGAAAAAAGAAAAGAAAGAAGAAAAAAAAATGAAAAAAGATAAAAGAAAAAGGAAAAAGGATTCTGCACCCAACTGTTTACAAATATCAATCTACAATAAATAAGACAAACCTTTGAGTCATTATGAACTTGATGTAGAGCAGTCAAAGCACGCTGGTAAGACCCCACAGAGCTGGACTCCATGGAACTAGACTGAATAGTGGGCATCAAATCAGACAGCAAGTCCAGGACTGTGGCAGCCACCTCACTGCTGCTCACTTCACCAACAAGGAGGTCTCGTACATTTTCTGGAAATTGCCAAGAATAAAGGAAATCAAGATCAATTTTTCTACTCCAACAGGATTTGTAGTCTTTTACTTATGATTTAGATTTGCAGAAACTTGTCATTTCTAGATGATAGGTTAGTTTTACTTACCTAATTTCTTGGCTAATGCTTGTCTTTGCTTGTGTGTGTCATCACGATGTTTATCCTTGGGAAACAAGGTAAAAGAAAATGTAGTTAGATTTCGATATTCACAATACTTTGTTTTACTTGGTAGAGGTAATTTACATGTTATATGCTCTAAAACATATCAATACATACAATATATTAAATGTGTTACACTTCCCATTTTAGTTATAAGGACTTATAAGGAGCAATTACTAAATGAATTCTATCTGAGACATGGGAAACAGTCACCTGAAATACTTACTGACTGAGTTCCCTGAGATGGTGAAGATGGGCGTCGTCGTAAGGAAGATGGAAGCAAAGGCTCAACACCAAATGCTGCAGGACCACTGGATGATCCACCTCCATCCTCATACGAGGCTGGACTCCTCTTTACAAGAGCCTGGCAGATTACAAAGCATAATTGTATTTCTCTATACATAAAAACAAGATCATTTTATATCAGTTGAAAGGTTTAAATCAATATAACAAAATCAAAACAATAAATTCTAGAAAAATCAGAAAAGACAAACCTGACATGAGCCATCCTCCTTTGCACCACAGTCACAGAAGAAAGCTCCATATTTTGCATAGGTGACATCATGCCCTCTGTGACATACACGGGCACAGACAGTACAAACTCCAACACCATCAACCATACGACAGGTGTGGCAGTGATACCAGTGTTGGTGCATGAATTCCTTTTGTGTCAATGTAAAAGTGCACAGTTTGTTGCACATACTATCTTCATCCTGCAGAAGAAAAAAATTGAAGATTTAAATAAAAGCATAATGATACAATAATTCTCATAAAATCCAATGAACCAAATTCACTTGCAAAAATACTTACAGAATCTTCACCCGCACTATCATCATCATCTTGTGCAAGGTCATCAACCCAATCAGAGTCAGTATCGGCCGTAAGATCTAACTCATAGGGAGGTGAAGTCATGCCACTTCTGTAAGCAACAGCCCATCTCTCACTGCTCACCTATGGGAAGAGTATTAACCTTAAGTATTTTATACAAATAATTTAATAGTGAGTTACAATATACTGTTATCTGTTATGAAGCCTTATTTGCTAAACTTAATAAACCTTTAATTAACCTTGCAACATCATTCAAAGTTACTGCAAGGCATGTAATCTAGTTTTTATGATCCAAGATTTATGTCCTTTTAAATAATATTTTGAAAAAGATAATCTGCTGTCTGCCCAACAAGCATATTTCCCTCTTGGTATTAAGAAATTAATTAAGGTTTCCTTGTCACTTCTCTGAATTTATAAATGCTTCTCTGGGGTTTTCTCTGAAGGAAAATGGTTGTGCTTTCATGCTAATCTTCAGAACACCTACACCTGAGCTGTTATCATCTTTTGCTTTTAACCAGTACTTTACTAATAGTCTATGGCAAGTTAGTCTGTGTTTTTCTGTTCCCTTTCTTTTGCAGTTAATATACCACCTAGAGACTAGAATTTAACAACTTTGATAGATCATGTTTCTTTTCTAGGATGTCTGGTGCATCCATTCCCTTCACTATGCAGGGGGTATTGCCTTCAAACCTAAGCTTTTAATCCATTCATGAAAGGATGACATCCTATCACATGACAGACTACCCTCCTGTTGGAATGACATCATTTCATCATGTACAGTTCAGCCTATTTCAAGGTGTTCATGCTAGATAGTAGTGCATTTGTTTAACCCTGGTTATGGTCACTGAGGGGAGACAACCTCTCAAAAGTAAGTTTTAAGGACCTTTTTAGCCTCATTACATAAAGAATCATTCATGCCCATGCCAAGAGCATAGAGATTGGGGAAATTCTGATTCCCACACAATTAGTTTCTCTCTCATGTAGCAAACTCTGCACACCCCACTGAATAGTAATAGGACTAAGGGCCATCATGAGAGTTAATCAGGCTTATCTCATGGAAGCTGAGCTAATGGATAGGAGGAAGAGTGGTTGGGATTTAAGAAGTTGCACAAATAAGCTTTCCTGTTTTTTTTTTTTATCTTACTTGGTTTTAGGATGTTGTGTGCTACTGCCCTGGTTGGACAAAGTCAGTTCAGTTGACTATGAGCACAATGATTTCAACAGAAAAGAGGTTTCCATCTGTCAAATGCCTTACTTGCCCCAACTGAAGATGCTTTCATCTTTTTATAACAGGCAAAAATTTTCCCCCTTTCCACTAAACAAACTTGGTATAATACTTACTTTGAGAGCAGCAACAACATCACTGACATATGATAGAAGATGACACATGGCCTCCAAAAGTCCCTTGTCCTTTTCTCCAACCAGATGCTGTTTGCTATAAAAAAAAAAGGTTTACTTATATAAGCATCACAATAAAAATCACTCTGATACTGATAGAAATCATATAATTTCCTTTCCAAAAACAATAGACAAAATATACAAGACTAAAATCCTTTTACACTTACCACTGTATAACCCACTGTATTGCAGCTCTGAAAAGAGTTACATGGCCAGTTCCTGCACCTGCACTTGCCAAGGATGACATAACAGAGAGGAGATGCGTCATGCTAGACAAACCCTCACATCCTCCTGACACCAAAGAGGAACCCAAAGGAACCAAAGATCGGAGAAGGGCATGTGCTATCTCCTGAAAAGAAAAGCAAAGGGAACTCATTATTAAGAGAAAAGTCCTGATGCAATCTTCTTCAGAAAAAAACATTTCTGTCTCATATGCATCCATATGAACACAAATTCTTAAAATTCCTAGTCTACTACACTAAATGAAATACAAACCTCTGCACTCTGTGTGTCCTGTGTAATAATATAAGCCGTAAGAGTCCGCAGAAGTTGCCAACTACTTGGTGTTGAATCTGAGTCACTGGTAGGTGCAGTAGTTAACAAATTTGTTGACAGCCAACCTTGCAATATTCCTGACTCTAACCAAGAGCCAACAGATATACGACTGCATATAGATGCTAGTGTGTGGTCATTTGGATTCTTCTCAGCTACAAAATAGGGTAAAAAATAATGCATAAGAATTTAGGTTTGATCATCTGCCATCTGGATTCACATCTAGCCTCCTAAAAATTTCCTTTCCACTTTGAAGTTAATTCCCAAATAAAGTAAACATTAAGACAATTGAAACCTCATACTTCCATTGCAACACTAAATTATACCATTTAGTTTACAGAACAAAACTACTTGATTCAATCTCAGACAGCACAATATCCAACACCTCCTCTTCCACTTTATTTAACAGTATTTACTTACCTAACTGGAAGAGTCGGATAAAGAACTTGATAATGTGTGATGGAAGGCTTGATGATGACATGTCCCCACTTACGGGTGGACTCAATAGAACTGAAGCAAATTGTGACTCTGTGAGGAATTTATCCAGAGCTAACTTGCCAGCTGACACCTCTAGGAGTTCTTCCAGGAACGTTGTGCATCCTTCTAAAATTTGCTCATCTATAACCCTGTAAAATTCAAATATATGAGATCCAATTGACAAAAATATTAAAAACTAAGAAATTGTAGGATAAATACAACTTTCAATAGTAAAGGTTGCAAGAAAGCAAGCTGATCACAAAATTTACAGTATTATATGGCTACTGTTCTTTCCTTACTTACCCCTCACATGCTGCTGCAGATTGCAAGAGAGACTCTACATGAGTTAACAAATGTGAGTAGAGCTTTAGCTGGAACTGGTCAGGCGAGGTAGAGGAATCCCCACCTTCCTGGGCTGGGAGAAGGCGGTCAAGTGCTGTGGAGACCGACTCTGATACATGGTCACAGGTGGCATCAACAGCAAGGCCAACTAGGGTGCTAGTTAGTAGTCCACCTGTCTTTTCATCATCACTGCACCAGCTAAAGAAAATGTATCATTAATATTGCTAATATGGCATCATAATAATTATTTGTGAAAATAAAAAAGCATCTAGATGAGGTAAAACATTATTGCATATAAATTTTTTTAAATTGCTCTCTTTTTTATTCTTTTCAATATCACAATTTCTATAGATGAATTTGAAGATTTATTATACTAACCTTGCAAAATCAGTTGCAAATGTAACTAGCGTGTGCATCACATGTTTTAGGGCCAGATTGATAGTAAAAGCTGGCTGTGCAGAAAGGGTTGCCACGTGACCCATGACAACACCAGACACATAGGTCTCCCCTGGTAGCACATCACCACTCATTGTACTTCTCTGTAATAGAATCATTAGAATTTCAATTACAAATAAATATTATACTCATTTTCATTTAATGGCACCTTATCCCTTATGTTCACAACATTTACCCAAATTCAAAATCTAATACTAAAGAAAATTTGCCAAAATAATTACTGACCCATGCATGGACTGCTGGGAAATCTGACATTGTATTTGCATTCCAGTTGTCCAGAGCAGTTTTGAGAGGTGCAGGGAGAGCAGCCCTGGTTAGGCATGGTGGGTGTGGGCCTGCTCGAGGAACATGGCCACCAGATACAGCAAGGACAGAGGAATATGCATCAAGGGCCTCAATAGGTAATTTGCTACCTTCCTCCAGGACACCATTCATTTGTTGCAGAAGACTCCATCTAAAATGCAATAGAGTGTCTGATTATAGGATACAATATCTTGCCTTTGAGAAAACAATCAGCACCAGATGTCAATAACCACATTAAGTCTGTAAAAACACTTTAGCAATCACATTCATTGTTTCTATGTTCAACTAATTTAATAAAATGTATGTCTTCAAATGAAAAACATACTTTCAACCAAACTATACCTTGTGGCATAGGCAAGAGCCTGGATGAGACTGAGCAGGCCAGATATTGGAAGCTGATCTGCTGAAATGTCCAAAGCACGAAGCAAATCACTTCCTTCACTCGAGCGGAAATCAATGTCACCTTTCTGACATGCTTCATCTAAAGTCACCTGGAGGCGAGCCAACACAGTATCCAACATGTAGAGGTCAGAGAATGCAGGCAGCTGTTCTGATGTCAAGAGTGTCCCTACCATAGTGCTGTAACCCTATAGGAGAAAAAATAAAAAATTAATACAATTCCATTTTCATCTTTCATCTTTATCTCTACTCAAAACAGCTTAAAGTTTGCCTGTACCTACTTCTACAAAATAAATTATTTCTTGTTATATATGGTAAATGGTTGGACTCTGAAGGTGTCTAGTGATTTTTATATAATTTGACACCATGTCATCCACAGGAAAGTATCACAGACAAGATTTGTAAGACTTCTATCAATTATTAATCTTGGGGGAAAAAATATTTGCTACATGAATCAACAACATTATCAATCCATTTATGATGCAAAGGCATACTTGCAGATTAACAACTGACGAAAAAATCAAATACTTACTTTATTAAGCAATGAAGTGATAAGGTGGTTTGCAACTTTCAGATCATGTTTGACATTACACATAGTCTTTGCAACAGATTTTAACAGTGCATCAGCTTTCTGGGTAGTCAAGCTTTGCCTCACAAGTCCATCCTGAAAACAAAAATGAAACAGTTTAAATAAAATGAAATACTGGACATAAATATTATTTTCTGATACAATGAATCATATTAAAAAATCTCTCATTCAAGCATCATAACCAATATGATTAAATACTCATGTAATGAATAAAAGAAACTAGAAAGAAAAAAAGAAAGAAAGAAAGAAAAAAAGTAAAAATCAGTACCTTAATCCAGCCATTGAAAATCTTGTGTGATGCTCTTGAGCCCCACAAGAGAGCATGTAATAGATGGGATCCTTCTAGTTTGGCATCAGCACTTGCCATAGCTTCCAGGGCTGACACAGAGGGAGGCATGGTAAGGAGCAGACGGTATGACAAGGAGAAAGCATACTGCACAGCACATAGACCAAGATAGCTCAACTGGGGGTCAGAGGTAAATCGCAGACTAGGGTCGTTCTGACAGCCCACTCCAAGGAGATTGACTAGTGTATCATACAGTGTGCTGTATTTGAGTGTGTCTGGAGTTGCAAGTATGAAACTGCAAGCCTGTGGAATTACAAAATGCATTAATATTAAGATTATAATACATAGTAAGGTAGAAATCATGCCCAAAATAGTTTTGTTTTATAACAGAATCTTCTTGTCCTTTTTTCAATTTCATCTTCCTTATTTCTATCAAAACATAATTATTACTTTGCAGTCCCTTTATCACCTTGTTTCAGTAACTAGTTACTTTTTAATAACCAAGAGTACAAGGAAGTCTGTTCATCTCACCAGTCCGTCAAGTTTGGGTGTATCTTGGGTATTTGTCTCTGCAGGCGTGAGTGTGTAGAATCTTGGACGAATTGCATAATCATCATGAGAATAATTCTTTCTAAAGTTCTCTTCCAAATCTCTCCATACATGATACAGCTTTCCACCTGAGCCCAAGCTAGACTCCTTTCCAGGGCTTTGGCTTTCACATATAGGTTTAAACAGATTCCACTGGACCTGCATTGTAAACAAATCATTCATTTAGTAACTATCACAAGACACTTCAAGTAAAATCATCATTATCTGATAAAGAAATAAATTTAATGATGCATCCTATAAAAATGAATACAGTAGATATGATATGCTCACCTGCTCAATCAACACCTGAGGAGCCTCATAAAGGTTCTTCATAAGATAATCAAATATGAGAAGGAGTCGTGCCAAGTGCAAGATCTGAGTGTCTCTCATGGGAGTACTGATGACTGAAGACACATTTACTACCGCAGATGCTACACTCAGGAGTACACTCTTCTTCTGCATTAGCTGTAGTGAGTGGAATAGGAACAGCAGCAACTGGGCATGCTCCACATTCAAATCTGCAAAAAATTTATGTTACCACACATGTTTTCTATATTCCATAAATCATGTAAGCTTTCTTAAATCAAATATTTTTCTAAATCATTTTCAATTTGGATGTTTGAAAAATAACTGCTGCAAATAATATAGAAAATCCATGGATGTAACATTCACTATGCCCCATTACATTTTAATCCAGTGACTCCTGGCCGGCTCAACTCTAGGGCTTCATGTAAATATGGTGGCACGTTGCATGTCACCAACGAGAGTATACATTTTCTGGGTAGATGTGGCACAACATATATTTGGCTGATGGCTTTGATACAGCAGGATGGGTCCTCTGCACTAGTTTTTAACTACACTCTTACATAAGTATCAAGTAACAGTCCATGATAGAAGGGCTATATACTGTATTTGGATTGTGATAACAAGATGCGACAATCTCAGTATGGCATAATATACATGCCATCTGGGGGCAATGGGTTAAAACCCTACATGAATGAAACTGGACAATTTTGAATAACACTATTCCATTAGATCCCCCAGTAAATTGTAAAATTTCCAAAGTGAAGTACGTGAGTAGTTTAATTCCTAAGAAAACAGTTCAAAGAATGTCAAATTGACATCTTGATAACTGTAACTTCCAATGAAGAAGCCAAACCTTCTGTTTCCGCTTCTGGTGCTGGTGGATTTGTAATGGACTTTGTTAGTGTTGTGATGACACGATGCCAGATGAGAACACAAGCTGTGTCAGAGTCACACTTGAGTTCATCCTTATCACGTCTTTGACGTAAAAGCAGGATCTGTAAAACAGAAGGTAAACCGTAATGAAAATAAAACTGATCATGTCGAATGAATATATTCATTAAGAAATAACTTCATAAAAGAAAATAATCCCCACCCCTTGTCATCTGCCTTGTAAATGTAGCATCAATTTCTCTGAGAACTTTTTTTTTCATTCATTTCCAACCCTGTCTGGCTTAAAAAAACAACAAATGCCACTAACCTGAGCAAGTACTGTTAATGTCCTTGGCAGGACCTGTAGAGGCCAGTCTCCATCTGGTGTTGAGGGGGAGACTCCTAGCTGTGCAAGGAGTGTATTCTGAAGTGTCTCACTCAAGAGACCAGAAGCAATGACGTTGTGAGTGTAGCGGTAGAGAGCATATGAGAACTCATCGTAGAGAGATCCCAATACTGGTCCAAGATATCCAGTAAGACTTCCTGATGATCATATGACAAAATAGAGTTGGATTTTTTTTTTTTTTAAATCTGTTTACATAATACAGAGATGTTACTCCACATCAACAACCACAATGAGACAACAATATTTTAACTTGCCTGAGTCTGAACGGGCAGTTTCCCTGTCTAAGTCCCTAATGATGGCAGCTAGGACTACCATGTGAGTCTCAGCCAATCCTGCGCGAACATATTGTTGCACGTAAGCACACTCACTCTCCACTAGATAACTGTTCATCAGCAGGAAGATATGTGATGCCAAAGAGATGAACTGGAAACAAAAAAGAACTTTAGCCCTACTACAACTCCATACAAACTTATGAGCTTGTGAAAAGATTTGCATTGTACAGACACCTTACTAAAGTATATCAAGAGTACAACTAACAGCAAATTTATACATATAAGGTACCATCTCACCATGTATGACTTCAAACATAACATTCCCTATAGATAGTAAGACTGTACTTCAACATTAATCAAGAACAACCTACAGTTACCAAAGTTGTAACAAATTATGTTGCATATGCTTACATACAAGTAAGCATATGAACATTAGCAGTTACATGTGTATGCATGTAAATGTGTCTTTGTGTGTCTTAGTATTTGTGTCCGAGTCTCCACTGTATCTGTAAGCATGCGCTTGTGCTTCATCAGTATTCCTATGGCTTTTTTTCAAATCATTCTGGTGCAGCTCATGAACTATCTGATGAAGGGAATATGGCTAAAGCAGCACTAAGTTACCAAGGACTTAATGCCATATCCTAATTGATTTCATCCATTTACCAAATCTTTAGAAAAAAAACATTACTATAGCTATGAAGATTATCATCATTATAAACATTATTTTCATTATCACTATTATCCTCATTATCATACTACCAGTAAAAAAAAAAAAAAAAAAAAAAAAAAAATCCCCCCAGAAAATTTGTAAGCACTGGATGAAAGTAGGCATAGCATGGCCGGCCTAATAACTGACTCCTTGGTGCTTGTGAAGTCATATATGTATAAAATAATAAAATAATAGTGATTAATGTATGTAGCATTCACTCCCAGTATCAATATATTAATTCTATTTCCTTCAATAAATAGTGTCATTAGACACATTGGACTCAAAACAACAACTTTAAAATCAAAAGAAATCTGCCATCTCTAACTTCTACACCATACATCACACATGCCAACTTACCCCGTGAGGCTCCCCTTTCTCAGGAACAATAGTTGTGACTTCAGAGTTGTGACGGTGAGGGGTCTTGGCTTGGGAGTCATCCGGGGAAGAGGATGAGTCACTGTTCCCCTGGGCAGCTCCTGTGGTGGGGTCGTCCCCTCCATCGCCTGGGGTGCTGGGTTCCTCAAACCACGAGCCAATGATAACTGAGTCGTCGTCTGTGGCGGGGCCAAGCACTGGGTTATCACCACAGTCTGCACCACCCCCAACACCAACACCACAACGACAGCAACCACACAGACAGAACACAGGTCAATAATGCAATTTGTGCTTAGTGAAACAGGCATCTGTGAGGCAATACTGAAACATTGCTTGTTGGTGGGAGAATTTCTTGATTTCTTACATTTACTTGCAACTGACCATACAAAATCAAAATCAAAATGTAAAAGAGTATTTTAATAAACCAAGCTTATCACCTGCCTTTAGACTTTCTTTTTGAAGTCTTGTAATGTATATGTATATGATTGTGCACATACTCATGTATATGGATTTGATTTTGTATTCCCATTGACATTTCTGTCAACCAGCAGATACTATATGTGGTTATGTGCTAACTGTTAAGATATGAAAAAAACTAACAATTGTCACCTGATGATTTGTGTTACTGAAGGGATGCATAGATGACTAAATTAGTAGGTAAAAGAAAATAACCATTCTGTCAATGGGTTGTTATGCTTCAGTAATTGGGCATGTGGCTGGTTGACTAAGTGAGTGCATATATCCGTGTCGTTAGTGCACATTCCTATAGGAGTGTGTGTGTGTGTAGTTTGTGTATATTTGGCAGGCATGCAAAGCATAATCCAGGAGCTAAATTTATGAAGATCATGATGCACCAACAAATCTCAGTTTCAGATCTCATTCACGACGAGGCATATTTGCATTACAACAGATAGAATTGATAGAGAAAAATCATCATGCAAATCATTTTCATTTGAAAAATTCATTAAGCAGAAACGAATTATCAGATAAGCAGAATCAACATAAAAATGCAATTTTATTTTTATCTCATATTTCTAAAGCAGATATTAAGAAAAGAAAAAAATATCTTAACCAGCATTCAGCGACAATAAATCATAGTCATGTGATAAAGAGAAAAATACATTCTTTACAAAATGCATAGACTTTGTAACTGGGAAAAATCTTACTTCCATTAAGGAGACCGTTTGTTTTGCTTTGTTTTGCTTTTTTCAATTTTTAAATTTCCTTTGCTCATTTTGATGAAACTTACACCCTTTTATTTATACCTGGCATGATCCCTAAGGTTGATTTTTTTTTTTTTTTTTTTCAAAATCTCCCAAGCAGTTTTTGAGCTACATTAA